>NW_010235157.1:33519-40952 GCF_000690775.1 Eurypyga helias
TAACTAAGCAAATTGATTTTTCTTCCCCAAGTCGAGTCTGTTTTACCCGTGACCACAACTGGTGAGTGATCCCTCCCAGTCCTTGTGTAGATCCACCAGCCCTTCCTTCTGTTTTCCCATCCCAGTGGGAGGGGAATGAGCAAATCGTTGCGTGGTCTTTTGTTGCCGGCTGGGCCTAAACCACGACAATCATAAAGCTTCAATATTGACAGATATGAAATAGTGTGCTATTATATTAAAAATAGGCACCACTTTGGAAATACCCAAATATCCTTGTCTCCTATTCCTTTTTAAAACACATTTTCAGCTCAACGTCCCTTACCAATTAAACTAGATACATATCAGGAAGTCCTCTACAGCAGATTACCCACTTGAAAATGAACGAGTTATTGGAGACTCCAGATTACCTGCTGGACACAACGTCCAGACTACTTACTACATCCCTCTCATGCCGCGTTCCCTCCTTCGTGCCATTTCCTCGCTGTCTTCTGTGGTCATAACCTACTACAAAACCATTCACCCACCTATGTCTGCCCTATCACTTCTTGGGCTCCCGTCTCTTGTGAGGCTCAGCTACTCTGGCCAAGGGGCTGGCTAATCAGCACACGCCAACCTCCCAGCTCACTGCTGGGAGTCTGTGGTCAGCCACTGAATCTGAATGCAGAGCAGATCAAATACCACGTGCCAGCTCACAGGTCATTTTCTGCACGCAACATTATTTCCAACATGGAAAGGAAGTTAGCTTAAGCTGCTGCTATCTGTATCTTGAGTACAAAAGGCTCTGTGTATGAACTTACCAACTGATAACCACATGAGCAGTCTAAACAATGCAAGTCTTACCCTCTACAGGCCACACAAGAAAGAACTTGCAAAAGACGACCAGATCTGAATATTGTAACTTTCTTTTTAGAGGTTGCAATCTGAAAGAAAATTCTGTATACTGTGACAATTACTGTGAAATTCAGAATTTCACAAGTATTTCTGAAGTGGTAAAATGGGAAGTTCTAGCACCCTACAGCTTGCTGATGCTAGTGTTAACTACTGCAGAATGAGACAGCACCAAACAAAATACTAACTTACTAGTGGAGTTCAGTAGTCCATATTTAAAAGATGTGGAGGACAATTCTTAATTCCGATCCTGTGATTAGTTCTCCCAAACTCACTAGGTATCCTTTATGCTTTAAGCAATGAGTCGAATAGCATCTGGACCAATACACACATACTGGATAGCCTAAAGCAGTTTGCATTTACAGGCAAGCTGCTATTTTCTACCTGGAGAAATAACACCGCATATAATACAAATGCAATTACTGAAGGGGATCATTTTCAACTGAAATCATACAGTAAGCACATACAGCATAAAACGTTCATTCTGAAGCACATGGTAAAGCTAACTTCCGTTCCTAGGCTCCCAAATACACTTGTTAAAATTATTATTAATACTTTATATTTTTATTAAGAATATGCAGAAAAAATTGCAGTACCTTATCACATTTGAAATTACTGTCCTGCGAACATTTGTCAGCGTATATGTATGTGTGAGTATGTATGTAGTGAGCCATAGTTTTCACTAAGTACTATTTCAAGACTGTGTTGCCTCCCAATATGTCTAAAAAAAAGAAACTACATTATATGTTGTTTAGTTCTCAGCTGCCATAAAGTTTCTAATTACTTTTGAACAACAAAACTAAAGAGCCTTACTGTAGCACACGCTTGCTAAAATCCAGACTCTTCACTTACAGCAAGCTCCATTAGTTAACCAGGAAAAAGAACAAGAGTTACAGAGAAGCAGCAGCGAGCAACACTTCACGTATGCCCTACACTTCAACAGCTCTATTTCTCTTCTCATGTTTTTGAATACTTTGACCCCAATGCCTCTTCTGCTCCCCTGAACTGCCAGCTGAAAAAGACTCTGCAAGCAGAATAGCTGGTTCCAAGCCAGGCATCCAGCAAAGAATAATTACTGGACTCCCACTGCAGCTTTTCCCTCAGCTAGGCACTAACTTCAGCCTCTTCCCTACCATGCATGTATATGCTCCATCCAGATTTTTCATAACTCATAGAAATTTATTCAGCTTTGATACCTTCATCTCCAACACTTTAACTGGAATGGATCAGTAATTACAAAAGTTTGTAGTGCAAAGTAAAAGGGGAAGAAGACAGTAAATCAGGATTGGCAGGTGGAATTATATACATCTCATTTTCTTAGGAAGCAAGGCTAAAATACATTAGTGACGTAAGAATCCGTGATGATTAATGAATAACACTATGAAGAAGCACAAAGAGATTGCAAAAGACAATAACCCCACAAGTCACAAACATCCAGCTAATTTCTACATTTAAATGTCATTTTTAGCATTTAACTCCTCTTTGTTTATATAACAAATACACATTAAAACTGTTCAGTAAGAAACTACTGTATTAACATCTGGTTTTAGTGGTAACACTGCATGTGATTTCAACTCAAAACGAGCCTAAGACGAGTTATAAACTTATGAACTTTACCACAAAATAAGACAACATAACACTCTTCAATCATTATTAAAATATTTACATTTAGTTTTATTACAATAGAAACAATATTTAGGGTTCTCTGAAATGCAAATATCTTTATTTAAAGAGAAGCAGTTGTCAGCAACTGGATGTGAACAGGCCATCGTGTGGGAACACCAACATGCATTTTAACTGTACTAGCCCTTTGGACCCCTTGCCAGTGGAAAGCAATATAATGATTGCTTTCAAAATATATTATAAATAATCATTTTATGAACATAAAATATAATTTAAGAGATCATTATAAACTAGGTATGTCTCCTTTATAGAATCATTGTCACGACAAGTACTTCCACAAGTTGAAACTGTCATTCCAAACAACTGAAAATGCATACTCTTTTTCTCTAGTGGAGTATCACACATACCGTTAAAAATATTTAGTGATTCGGTTTTGGATTTTTTCCCTTCGGCTTTAAATTACAGTAAGCTCTTACTACCGTTTTTTCCCTTCAGATGCTGCTAACCATTTTCAGAATTTGAAATTTGGAAACATGAGTTGAAAGGTTTAAGAACTGTGACGGAGGGATGATGGCAACATAACAGACACTCAGAGCATGATCACATAAGTATAATTTTCTGAGAAGTGAGCAAGGCAAATGATTTGGAGTATAAAAAGATATAATACAGAATTAATATCTTCTTGAACTTATAAATAAATAATTCAAATGCCTGCCTGAATTTCTTTGGTGGCTACCTACCTACTCTCACATAGGTTTGTTTTTACAGCATGCTACCATAATGTGTAGATTATTACATACATTATTGTACTGGGTTTGTGAGACGAAGTCTTGGTAGCAGGGGGCCTATAGAGGTGGTTTCTGTGAGAAGCTGTTGGAAGCCTCCCCAGTGTCTGAGAGAGCCAGTACCAGACAAGATGGACCCGCTGCTGGCCAAGGCTGGGCCAACTGCAGTTTTAACGCCTCTGTAATAACGTGTTTAAGAAGGCGGGGGGAGGAAATTAGGAGATTTTGCAGGGGAGAGGCAGAGACGGAGCAAGATGTGAGAGTAACAGCTCTGCAGCCTGCCAGGTCAGTGAAAAGGAGGTGCAGGAAGTGCTCCAGGCACTGGAGCAAAGGTTCTCCAGGAGCCCGGAGAGGACCCCACGCCAGAGCAGGGAGATGCCCAAAGGATGCTGTGATCCCCTGGGCAGCCCACACTGGAGCAGGCTCTTGGCAGGAACTGTGGCCCTGTGGAGAGGAGCTGAGGCTGGAGCAGGTTCGCTGGCAGGACTTGTGACCCCAGGGGGACCTAGGCTGGAGCAGGCTGCTCCTGAAGGATGGCACCCACTGGAGCAGCTTGGGAGGGACTGCAGCCCTTGGAAAGGATTCATGTGGGAGAAGTTGGTGGAGGACTGTCTCCTGTGGGAGAGACCCCAGACTGGAGCAGGGGCAGAGTGTGAGGATCCTCCCCTGAGGAAGGAGCAGCAGAGACATTGTGTGATGGACTGACCCTAATGCCCATTCCCTTGTGCAGCAGGGGTGAAAGAGAAAGAAAGGGATAACAAAGCTGAGCCTGAGAAGAAGGGAGGGGTGGGAAAAAGGTGTGTTATGATTTGGGGGTTAGTTCTCTTCTAGTCTGATTTAACTGACAATAAATTAAACTAATTTTCCCCAAGTCACATCAGTATTGCTTGTGATGGAAATGGTGAATGATCTCTCCCTGTTCCTTATCTCGACCCACAAGCTTTTCATTATGTTTTCTCTCCCCTGCCCAGCTGAGGAGAGGAGTGATGGAGCGGCTTTGGTGGGCAGCTGGCCCCAGCCAGGGTCAGCTCAGCACATACGTGCTAGTGTGCCTAGTTCTGGGCTTCCCAAATCAACTGACACAGCCATACTGCAGCAACACAAGCAAAGGGCCATAGAGATGATAAAGTGATTGGAATGTGACATATGGGGAGAGACTGAGAGCACTAGAATTGTTAAACCTGGCAAAGAGAATTCTCTGCAGGATCTTATCAGTGTGTATTAATACCTGAAGGGGATATAAAAGGTTAAAAAAGATGAAACCAGGCTCAACCCGGCAGTGCCCAGTGATGGAGCAATAGGTAATGGGCACAAATTCCACTTAAAACCAGAGGGTTTAGTTACCTATTTTACTGAGGTGAACAGTGGAGAGGCTTGCCAAGAGAGGCTAAGTTACCATTCCAGAGATGCCAAACCCAACTGAACATATTACTGACTGCTCTAACTGGCCTTGTTACAAAGTATATGGGTTTGCATCAAAGAACGTCCAAAAGTCCCTTCTAACATCAATTTTCTGTGATTATTTGACTTCCCTAAAACAAACTCAGTAATTCCTGTTGTACCTGTTCTGTTTTTCCTGCTTGCTCTCTTTAGGTCTCTGTCTTGTAGCAGATTCCTTAAGAGACATCTACCAAGTTGGTCATATATCTTTTTTTAAAGTGAGGTTCCATTTCAGTGCCCAGTTATTGATTACAGCTCAAGTTTTACTCGTTTGAATAGAAAGGCACAGACTGCATAAGCCAGCATGCACCTTCTTCAGGCTCAGTAATCTTCACCTGACCTCAGCTTCACAACTGCCTATGCCATTGTTGATATTCAGGCACATTTGAACAAACATTGTTTAAAAGAAATCTACCTCACGGTAGGAAATCTGGTCCACAGATCCTTTTGGGATTCAGATCTTTGAATACCACCTCTAACTAGAATGCTTCCTCAGAAGCCTGCCCTATACCATGACCTGATGCTGTTAGGCCAAACTGCATCATCTTCATGGCATTTTAATCCAAGACAGCAAACTTCACCAGATTTTTCTGTGTGAATGGTGTAGAAGAAAGAAATTCTAAAGGAGCACAGCCCAGATGCTATGAACACTTTCAGAAAAAGGAAGGCAGAAAGGGAGGATCCTCATTTATTTTTCTTTCAGTAAACCATGAGCAAGCATAGGGAGAAAAGGAATTTCTTGGTTAAAGAAAAGTTTGGGAAGAGGTGGCAAGGAGCCTCTTACTCCACAAAATCATGGAGTATAAATAGGAGAAAAATGCTATCAAAGGCCTGAGAGATCTTTAAAGTGTAACACCAATTCAAGTTACAATGACTTTATTCAGACATGGGATTCATCTGATAAAGAACTGAGTTATCGAAGAAGGTAATTTTGTTTCATATTTATTTGAAAGACAACACAACTAGGTCAGAATGAAATCCTGTGACTGTGTATAATACATTCATAGCTTTGAAAATATGCTGGCACATACTCTTTATACTTTAAAAAATACTGAAATAATTGCACACTGTTGGCTGCTGTAAGCTGTATGTTTATTAGTTAATTTTAAGAACAGGCTAAACTGCTCTTTACAGGTGTACCAATTCAAAGTGCATTTGCTGTTTCAATAATCCAGTAAAATAAAATGCATAATGAAAAAATTTCTTTAACATATTTAATTTTAACAATTGTTTTGAAAAACCTCAGTGTGTAACAAAGGAATACAGGCTTTTGGGAAAAGTATAAAATATGAAAGTTTTGTTTAAAAAACTGCATGTAAGATGTAACGTCCCCTTTACAACAGTTAACTTCTTGTATCAACAGGTATGTGAGTTACAGACAATTAAGAAGAGATTAAACTAGATATTTCAGAGCAAGTTCAAAGTCATCGGTTTTATTCATTAATACTGCACTTCGTAGTATTTGCAAGAAGTTAAATAAAAATGCTTCTTCATCTTCCCCCAGAACAGTGAAGCCTCTTTTTAGCAGAAGGCATGCATACTGTGGAAAAGGTCTTCTCTCTTAAATGTTAGATGCAATTACCCAATAAGCTTCGGCAGTGACAACCAGTTTGGCAACTTACTTGTTTAGCAAATTTGCTGTTACTTTAACTGTTCAAGTTTCATCTGTAAAGTACAAAGTGGTTTGCAAAGCTCGTTTTATTGTTTTACATTTTTGTCATTCTTTTCCCCCTAAAATAAGTTTTAGGGACATGGTCAGTTTTGCCCAAAGCAGAAAGACGACAGACAGACAGAAACTGCTGACTAATCAACCAGGAAGAAAAGACTAGACAGTTTATAATAGTGTTGAGTACATGTTGGAAAGAGAAGCAATTATAGGGTTTGCATCAAGGGATATTTATATAAAGAATGGAAATAAAGAGGGTTTTAAGAACAGAATGCAGCTTAGCTCCCATGGCCATTAGTGCATGTGAGGAGCACTACACCTACTTACAGAAAATGCAGTAAAGTCAAAGTAGTCTCTCCCGTCATACATCTATTGAAATTTAAAAACCAGATGCCTGATTTTTTTTTTTTTAAACAAATGTGAAATACAGTGCATACTGGGTCCAATACCAGGCTCTAGGTCCAATTACTGAGCCGCTGTTGTCCTATCGCCACTGCCATCAATAACTGTACTCACCAGCCTAGAGTCAGCACTGATATGCCAGTTAGCACTATAGGCACTCCTCCCTTCTGCTGTGTACACACTCAGTTTAACTATTTACAAAGCTAATATAAGGCAGCTGTGCTGATAAGAATGAGTGAGAAGCAGTCTCAAAGACAACATTCGAGCCAATTCAATATACTAAGTAAAAATATAAAATAAAAAATGGGAAATAAAATCTAATCAGTTTGGGAAGCAACCCAAGTGACATGACCTTCAGATGCTGCCATAAGGGAAAAATCAAGACACATAAACCATGAAACGTAGGAGGAGAGCTGCCCAACTTCTGTCTTTTCCCTACTATGGACTTGCTAATGAGAAATCCTTGACATTGAAGTAGAAACTGCAACCTTTATGCCATCATAAAAGTGTGTATTTCACATTTTTCCCTAATTCACATATAAAATATGTACAATCCATTGTATTTTTGTCTCAACACAGTAACAGCTTTCACGTTATGTCTACTTACAAACGATCATTTCTACACTCTT
>NW_010235157.1:40986-53148 GCF_000690775.1 Eurypyga helias
GACAGGCAGAACTCATCTCCATTAAATCAATAGGTCTAATTATATTTTGAGTGATATTACCTGAATCTACTCTAGATAACTGTAGGAAACTTGTTCAGTGACTCATTTGGTAACTATGCAGAGCTGCTTGATACAACCATACATTAGAGGATGGGAAAAGAACTATGTGGAACTGCTTGATACAACCGTACATTAGAGGATGGGAAAAGAACAAGCCAAGGACGTTGAGTGATAAACAAGCTAGCTAAGGAGGATGTGAAACTGATAAAAGGAAGCTCTCAGAGCTGAAACAATCAGTAACAGTTTGCGTGAGATCAGCGCATGGCTGAGACAAAGTAACCTATCATAAACTAGTAAGATATGTGTGTAACCAATTAGAACTTAGTAAGATACGTGTGTTAGCCTCGTGCAGCGTGCATTAAGATATATATACCCAGTGCTGTTGCAATAAACTGTCTCTGATCGCACATCTGCTTTGGAGTCCATGCCATCATTTCCTCAGACAACTACCACGCTGAATCTTTCTATTGGGTGTTTTTCTGCTAAAAGAGAACATACCTTGTAGAGAATTGTAATGGAGATGTTAAGATTGGTATGAACAAAGTAATGAAAACACATGTATACATTAAAAAAAAAAACCAAAAAAAGGTTAACGTTAAAAGGATAGCTTTGAGTGACAACAAAGAACACTTCTTGCAGCTATAAAACTGAGGAGTGGTGGTGTCAAGACCAGGATGCCTTCATTCTGATAAGGCTACAGCACAGATGACCAGCAAGCAGAAAAGCCCATGCTTTAAAGAGAAGAGACTGCCAACAGAGTTATGGCACATAACACGTCATTCCTTTTCCTGTTAGCTCAACAGGAAAACACACTGTAGGTACAAAGATAGGGATATTCCAAATCAGGAAAAAACAACTAGCATTAGTCTTCATTTAAGATTTATGGCAGCTGAAGTAAGCCAGATTCTAAAGCGAAGGACTAGCATAAAACAATTCCTGACTCCCAAAGGATATAAAATATCTGTCTATAAAGTAGTTTGTTGTCACCAAAAGGAACCCAAAGCATGATAAACAGTTGACAGATACCATTAGTTCAATCCTCCATGTTGCATTTAAGAGACATTGTCTATACTCAATTTGTGTGAGTACACAAACGTGAGAGAGAGTAAATGATATGTATGAGACAATGAATGTGAGTGGGTAAAATTTGAGACTTGAAAGGTAAATACCACATCACCTTCCCATAAAGTCTCACACTGAGTTTTGTGGTACTTGTTTCCTGCAACCTCATACACAACATGAATGATAATCAGCCTGACACCATACTAACATCCTACAATAGGATCAAAAGATGGCTCTATTTGGGGTCATGAATAGATTTAAAATTACAGTAGCAAAGACTAAGGAACTATAGACTAACAGCCTAAACCACCTTTCCTAAAACACTTGGCTAATTATTTATGCAACAACAATCCTCAGCACCAATTCCTTGTTTTTCCTACCACTTCAGCAGAGAACTGGACATAGGAAACTCTTCTGAACCCGAAGTTTCTAAGTCAGAAAAGCTGAAAAACATTTAACCTGACTATCAAAACAAAGAGATTGCCCAAGGAAAGACAGAATAACTCTGGAAACACTGTGGTGAGACACGCAGCGATATTCACGCTGTAACTTTTACCTCAATACCAGGGATCACCATTGTTCCTTATGCAAACTGCAAAGATTAGAAAAACTGGTCCATCAACTTCAACCTGCAGAGAAAAATGCTTCCAACAACACTGCTTGCAATCCAAACTAAACTATGTCTTCAGGCCTCCTGAACCAAAGACTTACATCAAAATTATAAAGCATTCATTAGCATTTGTATGCATCAGTAAGCTTGCTTGTATAGCCTGCACCTCAGCAGAAGTATTTCATTACTTTTTTCTACATAAAGTATTTGATACTGAGTATAAGAATCAGAATGTGACACAAAGAAATAAGTAATATACAATATCCAAAAATTCAAAGAAAAAATCATACAATTTGACAGTTTTCCCCCTTCCAGTAGTACATCAGTACTACCCCAACCACAAGCTGTTCTCAGACGACAGCTGTAGCAGGCAAGGCAAAAGGGATAAAGACAGGCTTTGCCACCAACTCTGATAACTTGCCAATAACATTCCTTGCTACCTAAAAGGATGTTAGCTTTTAGTAACTTTTAAGAAATGCTCAAAGAGGGAAAAGACAAAAGCATACATGATCATCATATGCCTTTTGCTTGATTCCAAAAGCCTGGCAAGAAAACCCAGTGCAGAGAGCTGCATGAGACAATTAAAACCATTTGTGTAAACACAGAGATAGTCTATTTTTATTTCAAACATTTCCTTCTCATGGTACAATCCATTTCAAAGAGGACAATAATCCATATATGCAAACCCCTAAGCTAAAACTTGTTCACTGCTATAATCTTAGAGCAATACTTAAAATGTCTGGTTCTTATATACCACCACTGGAAAACAAAATAAATTAAACTTGGCATGCATGCTAACACACAGTAGAGATAATTAAACTGGTATTAACTGGACATAATATCCCATTTAAAAAAAAAAAATTTGCCTGTTAGGAAGTGCCTAGAAAATTAAGGACAGGGAGGCAAAAATCTTCAGTACACTAAATGAGTAGCAAAATAAAAGTTGTATAAAGGTGTCTCAATAGACATTCAAGTTTCCAGATACACTAACAACAAAATGAGTGGCTCTGTGGTTTTACACAAATGCATACCTTTTTTTCCCAAGACATAAATGTACACAAATCCCTTACATTCCCAACGTTTCAGGCCTTCCACATACCCCTGCCATGCTGCTACTAAAATGTATCAAGTAGTACATGAAAGTAAAATACAAAGTTACCTAAAGATGCATTCCTTAGAAATTTTATTCCCCTTGATATTTGCAGATTTTGGAGAAACAGAGTGAATAAAGAGAAACGGGTAAACTCCAAAGCCAACTGCCTCTTCTACCCTAAGCAGTCACCTTCCAATCAAGTTCAATTACAAGCCAGTTTTCATTTTGTAAGAAATTTCTCACAAATCAGGATCATTTACTTCTTTCAGGACTTCATGCAAACTGTAAATCAAACTGCTTTACTAAAACAAGAGGGCAAATCTAATAGTACTAAAGAAAACATTTTATATGACAATATTTATTTTGTTACATGACTTAATTCTTCGAAGTTTAATAATTTTCCCACTATATGTTTGCACGTTCATTTCATGTGGCTCTCAACTGCAAGACTGAGACCTTCTAAAGCATTCTCCACGCACTCTTTTCCACAAATAATTCTGGGGTGAACTTCTAAAGCATTCTCCACCTCACTCTTTTCCACAAATAATTCTGGGTTTAGTGAAAGTAATAGCTATTTCTCTAACACCATAGGATGTGTGTTTCCCAGCACCTTTTATCAACAAAAATCCATATGAATGCTTCCCTTTCTATCAGTCTGTGTTTCCTTTTCATTTGTTTCTTTCTTTTTGAAGACTTCTACTGCTTCATTTTCTACACTTGTTCATACTGTACACATTCAAGGAAAATTAAAATAATTAATTTCTAAAAGTTGCATTTAAAAGTAAGTCTATTCCCAAACAATTTTGTTGTGGGTGTTGTTTGTTTGGGGTTTTTTCTGGTTTGTTGGTTTTTTGGTTTTTTTTACAGTGAAGTTCCAAATCAGTGCCCAGTTACTGATTACAGCTTAAGTTTTACTAGCTTGAACAGGAAGCTACAGACTGCATAAGCCAGCATGCCACCTCTTCAGGCTCAGTAATCTTCACCTTGAGTGTTACCTGCTTTAATTTCTACACTTTTTCCAAAGTTTTATACTAAAATTCAACACACAAGTCTACACTAGGGTTTTGGTTTTTTTCCTCCCTCACTTTTAAAAACTACTTCCATTTACCTTATTGCTGCACTCTATTGTAAAGAGCAAAGCAATACAGATTGACTCAACCTCCTACAAAACGTCCAAGACTGTACACAGCATTAGCTAGCTTCACTTAAAGACAATCAGGTAACACAAAACTGAAAAACACGCAAAAAAAAAAAACAAGGCCAAGTTCAACTGTCTCAGCATCAAGAATGCTGTATACACTTCATATGCACACTACTTTCCTCACATTTTATTTTTCTTCCACCCCGATAAGCCCCATAAAACATTCACGTATCACCACCTTTGGAACCTGTGATATCCCTTCATTATTTATATAACATCAGAGATGGGGAAGTTATTAAATATTATGGTTGATACACTGTTTATTCACAAAGACATTTTACTTAGTGTCCAGCTCTTCATACCTTTAAGAATTTCCTTCATTTTAACTTTCCAGAGCAAATATGGACTGTTACATATATGTGGGAGAGCTAATGGAGCAACATAAAGGTAAAGTCTCTGTCTCAATCTCTGCAGTACTTTCAAACAAACTAATTACTCTATTGTACATTAAATATATGCCGCATGTGAGAAATTTGGGCTGGAGTGTCACTTAAAGGATATTGATCCTCTAACAGGTTCTAAAAGTTTCTCCTGGGTATCTATCTGAATTAATCCCAACCTCAGTGGGAAGCAATGGCAATGGAGTTTCATTTATGACAAAGCAAACAAAAATGATGCTGCCAAATGTCCCAATGATATACAGAGGTAACTTGACCATGGAAGCATAATATAGCTACATACTAATCTGATAAATCCACAATGTGCTATTCTAACACTTTAGCCTTATGGTTTTTACATATCCACTACCTTTCACTCATTTTTACAGTTCCCAGTGCTTGCATTTAGCTCCCGTATCTAATTATAATAGAAATACCCACATAGCATCACAGTTCAGATTCCAGTTTTGTGTTATTTTCCAATAATAAAGGTGGAAATCATCAACCTTCATGAGCAAATTTCAGAAACTGCAGAGCTTAATTTGATGCTCATAGGAAGACAGGTAGAGGACTGATACTGGTAAATACGTTAGAGAGCCACTTCAGCTTTAACTAATTTCACTGGTTAATCTGTGATTTGGCATCAGAAGAAAGCTAATGTTTTTGCATTACACTATTTTTAAATGTAAAAGGCATTACTTTTGAAATGTCAAAAAGAAACAATCTCTGTATTATAAACTCTCACAGTAAAATGAAATACAAGGCCACCACCTTCTGTTTCACGACCCACCTTGCAGCTTTTAAACAAGTCACTTTAGAAGCAGTTATATATTCAGTTATTAACATACAACAGCACCAACAAAGGATTTCCTAATCTCCAGACATCAGTTTTTCCTCTTGTTTACAGCTCCATGCTTGGTTCTTCGTATTTCCCCATTCCATTCTCAGCACTACACTTCATTATCAGTGGTTCATACACACCCTATTCAAACAAACCTACATGAAGTTTTTAAACTCGAGGGAAATGGAAAAACAAGCCAACACAAAACAAACATAACCTCCACAAAAAAAAAAAACACCAACACACAAAGCTTGACCATTAAATTACACTATTACCTCTATTTGTTACTAAGAATGACAACTTCACCCACTAATGCAGTTGTATTCTGAAGAATGTTTTTAGAAGTAGCCTTGTGAAAGACTGTTGTTTACTAGCAGGCTGTAAACTCAGAACCAAACCCAGATCCTGTCACCTGGAAGACTCAAATCTAGAAGATACCAGCTTTACTATGCTTTTGAAAAACATATCTACATTGACCTAAACACGACTTTTTAGTATGTTCTGTACAGAACTGTTCAGCACACAACACCTTGTTTTAAGAGTGTTCAAGAGCACTGATGAAGGTTCACATGTGTACAAAGGTACCTTTCTCCGTCGGTATAACAATGAAGAGAGTCCCAGATACACCTCAGTTTCTTTGCTCCCAAAAACACAGATAAGGGCCACTGGTAGAAGGATACTGGCAAAGGATATTGCCTGACAAAAACTGTCTTGCAAGACAGATTTGTCACTGAAAGCACCTGAGCAAAAAACCAAACCAAAACAGACTGCAGAGATCTGCAATTGAACGTGGCAAAGCACAAAGAAATGAATCTTTCTCTACTACCAGTAACAACCTCAAATTCAAAATCTGACGATTTGAAATCTCTTGGAAAAGAAAGATCTTTGTCACTTACTGCTGCCAAATTAAAGTGTAAGATACAATTCTCTTGATTAACTTTGAATCACCTTTGAATCTTATTCAGTAAGAATAAGAGCTACCGTACCAAATGCACTGCAATTTTTAAGAGTTAACTAGTTACCAAGGTATGAATATACATACACTGCCTCATCAGAAGAATAAGCTGCTTCTTTGAATACTTTTAAGTGTTACAAAAAGTCAGAGAAACTAGAACTGGAAATCTAGTATTTGAAACAAAATGAAGTAATATTCCTGCATGCTAAATTCGATGCCAGATAAAAATAAAGGTTGCATCTTTCCAACCTAACCTACTACAGCAAAGCACACAAAT
This sequence comes from Eurypyga helias, assembly GCF_000690775.1. Taxonomy (NCBI): domain Eukaryota; kingdom Metazoa; phylum Chordata; class Aves; order Eurypygiformes; family Eurypygidae; genus Eurypyga; species Eurypyga helias. The sequence goes on from NW_010235157.1 coordinate 47,463, forward strand.
CCAAAAGATGTAATGGAAATTAGAATTTCTGGGGGGAAAAAAACCATATTAAATAAACACTGAAGTATCTGAAAGTCTACTATGTGTCACTGTCTTCTTTAAAAACTGTAAACTGCTGCAGGCAAAATCCTGAGTTCCAGAAGAATCGTCTTCATGTTTTCAATTGCAAGAGAAATCCATCCCCTGCTTCCTAGGAATCTTTTGCAAGTGACCAAATGGCAACATGAAAGCACAGCCAGGAGAGGAAATCACAACCACCCCAACCCTGCAAAATGCAACTGCTTGCTACATTCTAGCTCATGCCTCTCTGAAAAATAAAACAGAAGCCATAGGAAAAAGATGGCTTAGAACTGCACCACTATTTCAATGTTCTCGGCACTTCCATTTAACTTCTTTGTGGGACTACCCTAAAACCCTTCTGCCCTTTCTCAGAAGATAGACTCTTCTGAAATCTTAGGTTACTCAAGACTTCCGACTGTGTAATAAATAAAATGCTTAAATTAAAAGTTTCAGTCTTTACGTCCTAGATCTTCTGTATGAAGAACTGACAATTGCACATTTAAAAAAGAACAGGATTCTCTGCTAACAATATTAATTGCATCCTTTAATTTCAAGGCAATCTCCATACTGCAGGGATACAATTTAAAGCCCACAGGTCTGTGAAGAAGCTTAGAACTGTCTCAACTAAAACTTGACACTGAGCTAGAAGTAACTGTACACGAAGAGTGACAACAATACAGTTGCCGCAGCTATCAAGGGAGCACAGACAGTGACTTATACTCTGGCAGCTTGATATTGCTCAGGGAGTGCTCCCACCTTCCCCTTTACGCTTCCCCCAGTCACACAGGCCTTCTCTGCCTTTGTGCCAATCCTAGTGCTAAATTGACACACTCAGACCTGTTTAAATTCAGTAAACCTTAGAGAGAAAAAGCTTAGGGCTCCTGATAGCTGAAAAAAATTACTTATTTTTTTAATTAAAACAAGCATGTTTTGTATGCCCTGACAAACTAGTCTACACAAGGAGTGTAATTCAGTGTGAACACACTTACTACACCCATACACATCTGCCTTCACAGTTTACCTATCCATGTATTATATATGGCAAACCAAAAAAAGGTACTCGCATACCAGAGTAAAGCCCATAGGGCTACTATGTTCTCTACTGACCTTCTCAATCACAAAGCATTCTTCCAGCTACAAACCCTGATTCTAAGTGGCATGAGGAGTTTGACAATTGTTCTGCATGTTGTTCAACACATTTTTTATTTAGTTTGTAATGCACAAGAACCTTACGGCATCTGATAAGTCATGACAGTATAAATACAAAACACAAAGTACAGAGTTTACTATTTTAAAAATAGGAAGTAAAATTCCAAAACACAAAGGAATCACAGCTGCGGCACAGGCTCTCTCTCATAACAGATCCTATCCCTATCATTACTGTCTACAAAGTCTCGCCCCTCTCAACTCCCACACTGTCTACCCCTAACTGTGAATTCATTTTGTTGGCACCTTCTACACTCAAATGTACAGTTCACAGCTTCGAAGTAAACACACACTAGCCTGAAAGCATTTTCACCTCTAATATCACCATCAGGACAGTATTATTTTGTTCAAACATTCACATCCCAGATGAGAGCAAGACTTACCTTAAATGTGATCTTTTGCTTTAATAACTTAAATTGACACTAATGCCATAAAAGTTTTGTAGTTCTGAGGGCCTGATAAGGGGTGGAAAGGAAGATAAAGGAAAAAAAAAAAAAGTAGTGACATGCCACACCTCACAGGACTATTTTTAAACCTTTAAACCATTGAGAATACCTATATAAACCACAAGCAATGTCAACAGTTTTCCCACACAGAGCAAATCCACTTGCTCAAATTAGATTTCAGAACAGAGGTTAAATACACTGATTCAATGGGTGCACAAAAGTACAATGAGAACACCGTTGCCTTGTGATAGCTTATTCAGTGACCTGAACTGGATTTGGTTCAGGCAAATCATAGGTTTTAGGTTGGAAGGGACCTTAAAGCCCATCCAGTTCCCACCCTACCTGAACTTGCTCCAACCAGTCGATGTCCTCCTTATGTTGGGGGCTCTACAGCTGGACACAGAACTCCAGGTGGGGTGTCATGAGAACAGAGTACAGAGGGAGAATCCTCTCCCTTGAGCTGCTGGCCACATTTCTCCTGATACAGACCAGGATATGATTGGCTTTCTGGCCTGCCAGTGCACACTGCCGGCTCATGTTCAGCTTTTCATCCACCAGTACCCCCAAGTCCTTCTCCTCAGGGCTGCTCTCCATCCATTCTCCACCCAGCCTGTACTTGTGTTTGGGATTTCCTTGACCCAGGTGCAGGACCAACCTTGCATACATTTAACTGTAGCACTGCTCTAGAAATTGGTTATTCTAATATGCAGCACATGTCTTATTTGCAAAAGACAAAAAAGATATTTTAATGTCTTACTGCTGAACTCAATTTAACAAGCACAAAATGGTGTATACGAATTATTTGCAGAAGTACTGCCCATTGATCGCAAGTTTTTCTCTGTATCTTTAGGGAATGAACACCTTTAAATGGAATTAGAAAGGTTATACATGGCCAGTATTTACTAAATAACATAGCATAAAAAAACCTGAAACATAGGTAACAGCTATTTAGTTTGGATAGCTATAGAAACGTTTTAAATGTAAAGTGGTCAGAGTGTTTTCCTAAACCTTCAGCACTTCCTTCCTCTTTCCTGTTATCATTAAGCATGTTATTCCCCTTCAAACCGCTGGAATAAGAGGCTGCTTTGATGACTTTACCATTGATGACAACACATGGACTGGATAAATTGCATACATTTAGGAACAGAAGCAGCCTTGCTATGCTTATACAAAAAACAAGTCAGTGTCACACTTACTTTTTATCTTCTAAGCTCCTGTATTTTCTTTCTCCTCACTTCCTTTATAGAGTGAAGTGTCCTTCATATGCAGGATCGCCCCAGGAGGTCTAATAGATAGGAAAAGGTGTTCAACTTCAGATAAGATCTAGTGAAAATATGCAGCTCATCACTTTCACATAAGTTACCAAGCGTGGTTAAAGATCAGACCAAACACATTACGGCCTTATGAACATTTTTATATATTAATGACATTTTTTTATCTAGTCAGTGAAATTACATTTACAGCAGCAGGAAATACACACATACATATGCACACAATGCACGCACTTGTGGAGTCAAGCCCTGTGAAGGGAAATTAATCAGAGTGATCCAAAGGTCAATTAATTCAGGCTCTGACAAGCCAAATAAAAAAAGCTAAAACACTTTAAAGTGTCTTAATACATTAAAATGTTCATGAAACCAGCAGTGAAGAAAAAACCTGTGTATGTGACCACTCCATAAAGAAAGAGTAATGATTATTAATATAGAATTAACAAGACAGTTAGCACTGGAGATAGGAGCAGGCACTAGGGATGGGTACTGACCAAAACATGACAAGAATTAAGACAATCCACTCATTTGTGGCTCAGTACATACTCTTCAACTTGCTCAGCATCTAGTCCTTCTTAGCTTTTTTCACTGTACTGGACAAGGAAAAGCTAAAAAGGGCAGTAACCTCTTGCAAATGACTTGCACAGGCAAAAGTTCCATCACAATCGTGAAACTGAAGGAATCAAATAGCCCATTTTATTTTTAAATAAATGAACACGCTGCCCAATCACAAACTGTATATTCTTGACAGACATTTCACTGCAAATGGCTATCCACTTGATGAATTAATGAATAAATAAGAACCAGATTATAGACCTGTCTTCACTATATCTTTTTCTATTCAAGATCACTTTAAACCTTAACTGAGCTTTCTTTCCTTATCATTAATCTTTAAAAATATTACCAGGTATCTAACTAATAAAAAAGTGTGTCTAAAGGCTACCCTTGGAAAAAAGCTAGACCTATAAAGAACAGCAAAAGGAGGGCTTAAAAGATTTTATAGAGGTTGATATTAACACCCTCTTCAGGAAAGCTCCAGCTTCCATATCATGAGTGACCCAATCCAAAACCCGGGATCTGCACTTTCAGGTAAAAGATAAGTCACCTAACTTCCACTTCTTCTTGCTTAGAAACAGGGTTCCACACAACAAAACTTTAACCATCCACCTATAGAGAATAGGTCTTGTCTTTGCTCAACACCATCACCATTTGACTGGAAGCTCTGAACTTCAAACTCAACGATCTAAATGCAAACATGTAAGTAGTTCTGTTCATGACTGAAAACAATAGGCCTCTCCTACCAGCATAGTTTAGAATAGCTCAGGCAGGTGGGTGGAAGGCAGGCACTATCAGTTTCTAAATGGGAGTAATGTAATAAAACTTAAAAAAAAATAAAGAACATGACATTAACATACTGCCAAGTTTCAAAAAATTATTTGAATAACCAGCATAACAAGATCTACTATCATGTTTCCTCAGAGGGGGGGGGGGAAAAATCTGCCCTTGACGTTTTACCAAGAAGTTTGTTCTGTGCCCCAGTATAGTAAAAGTAGAAATTCCAGGCATAACTTGAGAGTTGGTTATATGAAACAGGGCTGTGGTTTCTTTAAAATGCTCTTTCCCAGTTTGTTACAATACTTTCAATTCAATTAAGTGAAATTTGCACCACTTATATAGAAAAAGAGCAAGTCTTCAACTGCAGCAAATCTACACTACAGTAAGTAAAATCTGAATGCCTGTCATTTCATTACAGAAAATGCTCAAGTCCTTATCGCACCATTCTTCGTGTGAGAGGGATACCTTCCCCTCTCCCAAATGTGGACACAGAATTAGCTCAGGTAACAGTCAAACCAAGCCCAAAAAGGATTGCCTAAAACCTTTAAAAACCACTCAAGAGACAGTAAAAAGTAAGTATCTAGAAAAACAGAATACTCCCAAGCTAGACTATAATCATGGCTTGTCTACTTCCTCTTCTGAGGCAAGCAGACTAAAGTGCTCCTACAGCTGGGCAAAGTACAGTTACATTAAGTAACTGAGGCAAATACGCTCCTCTAGGTTATGCACACGTATTCACTTTCCTTAGCTGTAAGGGTACCGAGTAGTTCCTTCCAATGTGAGTACAGCAGATTGAAGAATTACCACATTGCATTGTGCTGGTTTTGGCTGGGATGGAGTTAATTTTCTTCACAGTACCTGTATGGGGCCATGTTTTGCATTTGGGCTGGAAAGAATGTTGGTAACACAGGGATGTTTCAGTACTGCCGAGCAGTGCTTACACAGTCAAGGCTTTTTCTGCCTCTCACCCCACCAGCAAGGAGGCTGGGGGTGCATAAGAAGTTAGGAGAGGACCCAGCCAGGACAGCTGACCCCAACTGACCAAAGGGATATTCCATACCATTTGACATCATGCTCAGCATATAAATTAGGGGGAAGGAGGAGGAACGGGGGGACATTCAGAGTGATGGCATTTGTCTTTCCAAGTGACCGTTATGCATGACGGTGCCCCGCTTTCCTGGAGACGGCTCAACACCTGCCTGCCCATGGGAATTGGTGAATGAATTTGGTTTGCTTTGCTTGAGTGTGCAGCTTTTGCTTGACTTATTAAGCTGTCATCTCAACCCACAAGTTTTCTCACTTTTACCCTTCCGATTCTCTCACCCATCCCACCGAGGGGGAGTGAGGCCACGTGGTGCTTAGTTGCTGGCT
>NW_010235158.1:0-51433 GCF_000690775.1 Eurypyga helias
CCCTGAAGAGGGCATTTTGCTCCCTGGAGCCACAGGCATCATCAGCTCCCTGCTTTGCCCTCACAGCAGCAGAGACAAGAAACCCAAGACAATTTGCAGTTCCCAGAGCAACCCAGTGGTCATCCCAGCTTCCCCACGGCAGGAACGCAGCAGGATGGCCGCCCAGCTGTCCGGCACGTCTCGCCCACCACCCCCAGCCCTCAAAGGCTGGTGACTGGGCCCCAGCGGTCAACTGACTCTTGTGCCACATCATCATCTTCATGCCCTAGGTCCAGGCCCCTAGCTGTGACCTCCACAGACCCAGACGCAGGAAGAAGCACCTCCCACAGACGAGCTCCCTGCATCACCTTCCTCCCCTCCACATCCATTTAGCCTGCGCTTCCTCGCCCATCACCACCCCATATTCTGCACTGGCCTCTCTCCTCCCTCCTGTGGGGCACGGCAGAGGAAAGCACGTGCCCCTCCTGAAAAGGCCCTTCCCGAGGCAGCCACATAGGGTTCCGCATTTTACTCACCTCGACTCCCCAGAGGCGTCCTGGAGCTTGTGCGTGGAGCTGAAGCACCTTTCCGACCCCTGCTTGGCTGGTGTGTGATGCTGCTCAGTCACCCCAGAGAGATGAATAAAACGAATTTTGCTCATATTCAGTCCACTGAGCAAGGGTCGCATGAGGCCCGAGATGCCCTGAGCTATCATAGCACTTAGGGTCCCACCCCGCGTCTCCTGGGCTGTCGCTGGTTGCAAGGCCAGCTAGATGAAGAGGGATTAAGTACAGCTTGGGGTGGAGGGGGTTGGGGGAGAGAGAAACAAAAAAAGAAAAAGCTAGGACAGCCTCCCTGGGGGTGGAGGGAGGAGCAGGAGGAGGGAAGGATGGACAGAGAGGTTGTGCTTGGATCTTGCTGCACTCCAGCCCATCAGGGCTTGGGAATTGAGTGAAGCATGGTAACACCAGCATCATCTCCGCATACCAGTCCCCAGGCACTGCTCACCTTGTTTTGCCTTTTTGGGAACCAGACCTAAATCCAGTTTCGGGAGCAATATTCATTGCAATGTCTAACTATACAAGGGGTTGCAAGCCCAGGAGCAGGCTGGCAGAGCACCGAGGGCTGCTGCCTCAGGGAGAGAGGGGCACACCAGCTCTTACAGCAACTGGGTGAGAGTAAGCCTTAACGGATTTCGCTCTCCACGTGGCTGTTGTCCAGCCACATCATCGCCTTCCCCAATACTGCAAGCTCCCAGCTCTAAAATGTGAATATTCACTTACTTTGCAGGACAGTGGTGAGAAGCAGCCACAGTTTGTTCATTTACCAAATTCTTTGCTGGAAGGAATGCCATAAAGGCACAGATAAGTATCGCTGATCCACCTACTCCATGCTAGTGAGACCTGTAAAATAGAACTCTCTTATTTATTCCCAGAAACACTGTAACTGTTTTTTTCTACCCCCCTCTCCAGGATAAACCAATTTGCCCCTGAGGACCAAAATGCAATGGCAGCAACCTTTTCAGTTCTTGGGTTTTGTGGAGTTGGAGAACAGCTCTCACCTCAGGAGCCTGAATTACTCCTAATACCAAATTAACAGTTCATCATTTGGTGGGATGCTTCCTTTAATCGAGTTTTTTAATGCAGTGACCTAGTAGGCAGTATAAGCAGAAACCTCTAAAACCAGACACTTCAATCAATCCATACAGGGGAGAGAAACTACAGCATAAGATTGCGAACTGGCTGGAAAATATTCCCTCAACACACACGCACTCAATTCACAGCTTTGAAGATAACTGGAAAGTTTTGTCTTTTCACTCTCAAAATGAAGATTTTCCACCCAAAACTTTCAGGTTGGAACAAGATGCTTAAAGTTCCTGAGAAAAGCATCAAAGACATTAAAGAGCACAAGTATTTTCCATAAAGGGGCAGGGGGAAGGAATCCTGTTCTTCAGCCCAATGACGTTTTAAGGGCAATCATCCCAGCGCTTCCTGGGATAGCTTCAGCGGAGAAAAACTCATGGGCAATGCATAAAGGATTAAAAAAGAAAACCATTTCTTTTTCTCAGGGGGAAATCTAGTTTCTGAAATCAGCCGTCTGCTTCCCTCCGTTCACACCTGGCAGAGCAGCCCAGGGGAATGTTTCGTTCCACCTTACTCCGGTTTGCCACGCACAGGCTGGGCGCTGCTGCTCCCGTGACAGGGGACAGGGAAGAGGAACACGTGGTGCTCTGCGGTGGAGGGACACGATCCCACGTAACTCAGGAGTCGCCTTTACAGGGCATCACTGACCAAAGTCTCCCCGCTCCTCTTGCGCGGGTGACGCCTCCCAGCTCAACAAGGGATGGGCTCAGCAACTGCCCACCGCAGCCTTGCGGCACCCTCACACAGCCCTCGCTCACCTCGCAAACGTGGTTTTTTCAGCTGCAGGGTTTGCGCCTCGGTTTTGCTCAGGCCAACAGCTCTGTGAGGGAAGGGAGGGTGGGAGGAACCACTGAGTATCAGTAGGGTTTTGATCCAGGGTGATGGGTACCCCCAAGCCCAGAGTCAGCGAGAGAGCTGCCATCTGCCGAGAGGTACCCACGGCACATCCCTGGGAGCAGCAGGCACAGGGTACAATGCCCAAGCAAGGATAGAGGTGCACATCAGACTGCCCAGGGTCACTGGGACTTCTATTTCCACCCCCTGACCCCAGTTAATGTAGAAATCTCCCATTTCAAATAGTTTGCAGAATACCCCCAAGGCTTCCCTCCCACCCCCACTGGTATCAGGGCAGAGAGCTGGCAGGGAGGCGAGGGGTTTGGTTTAGCTGGGCTCAGGCCTGGCCAGTGGCCCTGCTCGGTGGCCCTTCGCCCTCAGGTCAGTTTTCCAGGTGGTTCGCTCCCTCCTGCAAAGCTGCCCCGAATAGTCCAGCCTTCAAACACAAATTCCAGGCTGCAGCTCACAGCTGAATTTAAAGTTGCTCTGTGCAGCTTCTGCAGCCGAGGGGCTCTGCCCGGTCCTGCCTTTGCTTTTCAGGCGCTGCAGAGGCGCAGGAGGCAGCTCTGCTCTGTGTCTCAGCCGTTTCTGCAGAAGGGAAGCGAGGCTTGCCATGAGACACGCAAGGAAAGGGGCCCCAGCACATCCAAACAAACCACAAAGCGCGTTATCTCTCCAGCAAACCTTGAATTGAGAGATAGACTAGATATATGCGCAGCAGCTTTGGCAGCAAGGACGTTTGTGTGTTTGGCTGGCACTGACCTCTCTCCTTGCCCGGAACTCTGAGCACAGCAAGGGACAGGTCAGTGCCACCCGACGGGAGAGGGGCCAGGGCAGAGGGAAGTCGGGTCTGAGACCATCACACCCAGGCTGGCATGGCGGTGTGAAGCAGCAAAGGGGGCAACTGTCCTCCGGTGAATGCAGGAACAACCCCGCTGGGGTAGGAGAGAACCACCCCTACGCGGAGTTCAGGTAAGGCCTTAAGGTTTGAAACAGGGGGAAAAGGGCAGAAGTAAAATCTCCTTTTCCCTCCTTTCCCCTACTCCACCGAGCAGCAAGCCTAGAAATAAACACAGTCTTTCCAGAGTAAACCACTGTTCGTTTAGCCCAGGACACAAAAATAGAAAGCTTTGCAAATAACCGCCCCTCCCATAAAAGCCAAACAACGAAGGAAAAAACCCAACCAAACTAAGCAAAAAATACCCTTGCGTCGAAAAAAAAACGCCTTGCAGTGTTGATCAGCACACACTGTGCGGGCAGGACAGACGCAGCTGGAGCGACTCCGTAGCTCTGTTCCACAGAAATTTGGCAGAAGGCAAGTTTCCACCCATGCACACACGCTGCCCCTCGCGTCCCCCCTCGCTTGCCAGCGGGTCGCTCTGCTGTCAGTGCGGTGTGCCCACACATCTAGCAATGCTTTAGCACGTGCAGGGAAGGAAGTGGTTTTCTAGCTTGGCATACGTGGTCCAATTTCTTCTACACCACACAAAGGACAATTTACACCCCGCCCAGAGTCTCATGCAAATGTCCAAACCAGGTACCAGGTGCCGTTAACTCCACCGCATCCCAATTTCTGCACAAGCAGTAACAGACTGAAATCAGTCATCCCGACTTCCACACAAGCAGTAACAGACTGAAATCAGCACTGCACTGATCCAGCAAGAAGCCACATGATGCAGCCCTCCACAGCCAGCAGTGCACTCAGACTTCCCAGACACCAGACCCCGCTCCTCCGACCCACGTTGAGAGTGTCACGGGCCAGTTCAGCCAACACGTAGGCACTGTTAGCACAAGGCAGACCTGCACGGGTTCCTCTGGGCAGAACAACTCTGACCAGAGGATCTATTCTGTAAACTTGGTGGCTTTCAGGAGACTCTAGACAGAAGGTTTAAAATCACCAGATTAGTCTGCTGCCTCTCTGAAAGCAGATTAAAAGAACTGTGTAATTCTGTAGTTATTAATATACGTGTTAATACGGCTTTAGTGATGCTGCAGTTCTTGGGTTGAGAGTAACCCCACTGCCCTTTGAAGCAAGATTTGATAAGCTAAGGGAGGAACAAGTTCCCTGCGAAGAAGAAGAATCAGAAGGAGCAGGAAGAATCAGTGGAGGCAGCCTGTCCTGCAGCATCCACACGAGGAGGAGAGGGAAGAGGCAGAAGCCATGCACAAGTCGGACACCGCCGGTCCCTACCCACGAGCAGGCTGCAACACATGCTGAAAGACTGCAGGTGTCAGCCAGGCGAGCAAACTGGCACCTGGTTGCTCCAGTGCTGGAGCATTTTATCAAATCGGTGTTTGATAAAATCCCAGGTGCTCAGCAGTGGAACTCCCAAAGGAAAAGTGTCCAGAGGGGAGCAAGGAACTGAGCAAGCAGCTCAGCAAGTCGTGACAAAGCTAAAGGCCAGCGTTGTGACCTGGTACAGAAGTCATCGCCCCTTTATCGTTTGGGGTGAGCAGGACTGGCCCGTGCTCCCCTCCAGGTTTGTGGGAAGGCAGCAACCTGGGCACGCGAGGGGCACGGAGCTGGACGTCCGAGTCCTGCGAAATGGGCCACACCAGGTTCAGTCACAACCCTTCTGCCTTGGAAGAAACGCATGATCCTCTGTGCCTTGTGTTACCTCTCAGAGGCGGGGGAAAGGGTTCCTCACTGGCGCCTGAGGAGCGTGAACACAGGATAAAACCCACACACCTGAGACAGACGTGCTCATGCCAGAGCTGCTCTGCCTTAGTCACTGCCAAGAGGCAGACAGAGGCCAGGCCATGCTGTTCTCACGGGTGAAGTCCCCAGGACTGTACCGAGAGCAGCAGGTAGACCACACCCCGGAACAATGGTTCCACAACACAGCCTTATTCTTGAACAGCAAGAACAGCCTACCCCTCACCTCCTACCGAGCCCACCACCTCACAAACACTGCTGTAAGGAAGCAGATACAGGCTGCTTACCTACACAGAATTAAAGCCAGTGAACTCAGATACTGCCTCGTAGAGGCTGCCGGCTTAGGGGAAAACTGTAAAGGTGCCCCTGTTCTACATCTGTCAAGGAAGATTACTATTTGCCCACTTAGACCTTTCTCCAGATATTCAGCATCTCCTGATAATGGCTACAAACAAAAGGAGCAAGGGCCAAATTTTCAGTGCTGGAAGGAAGGGGGCAGAAATGCAATCAGAGATGGACTAACGCTGCAGCAAGGAACCAAAATTAATTCACAACAGGGCTTCTCGACAGCAGCCACCTCTGGCAATGCAGCTGCTGCCTGGCTGGGTGAAGGCTGCTAAGACCTTAGAGTGCCTCAGCCAAGGCCTTCACTTGCAGATGCTTCTCCTTCAGTCAGCCAAGGATACGGCAAAGATGGATGGGAGGGCAGTGCTGCTGCACGTGGGGTATACACAGCCTTCACCGTAAACTCCCAGCTCAAGAGCAGTACATTTCACACCCCCTTGACCCTTCAGCCAGTCTTGATGATTGAAGACCAACCCTGGCTTGAACTTCTTTGAAACGTGCTATTGTCTCTGGTCACGCTGTGATGGGTGGGGGCGTGTAGTTTTCCAACTAGCTCTGCTCACCAAAGCGCTGGATCAGTGCTATCAACACCTGCTCAGCGTCAAGTCATTCTCAACAGAGGTTGGAGGTACAGTCCCTTCCAGAAGCTCCCAGTATTCCTTTTTAGAGTTCTTCACAAGTTCCACTTCTTTATACAGCCACAATCCAGAACCTGTGAAAACAGTGTTCCTGGTCCCCAGCTCTTCCAAGAGCCTTTTATGCTCCGGACTGTCTCTGTCCCACAGGCAAACACATCTAGGCCCCTGACACTCCTAGGTGTAGCCCAAACTGGACCTGAAACAAATCACAGACAGAACAGCAAGTCCAGCAGAAGTGCTTACACAAACTAGAGGTTAAATACCAATTTCTGATTCTAAACTACAAAATGCCTTCCAACTGATTAGAAAAATTGGGTATTTTGTTTGGTTTTTTTACTACATGGTCCTGCACAGTTCAGCTATGAATGCTCTGCACTTCATTTCTTCAAAGACAAACCAAATATAGATTAATGTAACTGGAGAATTACTAAGCCCAAATCTCCACAGATAGAGGCAAGAGAACACTGAAAGATAGGCCGCTCATGCAGAAGAGCCATCTGGCTGCAGGCGGAGACCTCGGAGACTCCAGGAGTTTAAGCACAGGCTGAGAGGCACTGAGAAGCAAGTGCAATAAAAGCAGCAACAACCCATCCTGCAAGCACAACCTCCCCAGACCAGTGCAACCTCCACTTGAGGCTGCAGTAGTGTTGAAGCGGACATGAAATTCCTGGTGTTCAGGTTTTTGGAATCCTAGAAGGAACAAGACAGACCCACCTATGGAAACTGAATCCATGCCAAGCCTGATGAGGATTGCTGAGGTCTCCATTGCTTCACACTTCACGTTTTGTTTATAGAGATGTTCAGGTTTCTCCCCGAGCACCAGATCTCTGAGCAAACAGGTTCTGATGACCTCTCTGCCTCACCCCACAGCGCAGCAACCCTGAGCCTGCGGTTCTGCAAAGCCCCTCTTCACAGCCACATAGAAAGCTACCTGAGCAGAAAGGAGGCAGTTAGCCATGCTCTTCCATCGTCAGACCCAGTCCGGAGGCTCAGGACACACAGGCAGAGACAGCCACGGGAAGAGACCCTCTAATGGGGTCGAAATCCCTGGCACACGCTCAGGGCAGGACAGACGCAGGAGGATGTCGGGGGCAAGCACCAAGGGCCGGCCGGCCTCTGCACACTAACCTGGTCGTGGGTGCACGCGGGCCTGGCAATGGCACAGCAGATGCTCACCCGTGGCAAGTTCCCACGGCAGCTCCTCCCCCTCCATCTGACCAGTCGAGTTACAAGTCAAACATGATATAAATATATACCCAGTGCCTCCACACAGAAATCTGAATTCCAGTACTGGCTCATCAGACAGCTTGGAAGGCCAGGGAGGGGGAAAAGGGTGTTAAAGCAGTTGCTTTTCAGGATGCAAGTACAACGTCCTTACTTCTGAGTGCTACAAGGCAGACCGCCCAGGCACCACGTGCAGACCTGTGCAGCTCGGAGACACAGCACTAGACTCAAAGCAAGCCTTAAGTAACCAGCCAGACACCATCTGCTGAATGTCTCTAAACTTTATTGGCACTTTAGGAAGAACAGGGTATGGATTTTAACAACTCCTCCAAACAGGAAAAAAAAAAAAAAAGCCTTAATATCAAGGTTCTCTCTGCAGATAAGCACATGGACCCATGAATTACTCCACAACCTTAAGGAATTGATGTTTTATTATAATCCAGTAAAAAGACTGGTCAAAAAAAACCTCAACATAATTTACAGAAACAAACAAAATAAAAACCAACAAGAAAGGACAAGCTAGGCAAACATTTGATAAAGTACTTCCCTCCCCCCCCCAAAGAGGAGCAGTTATCCAATTAAACTGGAACATGGAGAGGAGGAAGAACAATTCACTGTATTCTAACAAATAAAAAAACGTGTCTACAAATCTCATCATAATACTGAAAGCTTCTTACATTAGTTTTCTTGCAAAATATCATTTCTTTACAATACAGTATACATTTCCAAGGGAAGGAGGACCCTAAACATATCCTCCACCCCATGACTAATATTTTCTAATTGTGCATAGCTAGAAGTATTGAAATCAAATATCATTAGATACCACTGGAATATAATACTGGTTAAGAAGGCAGGGCTGAAACAACTACAAAGAGTTAGGTGGACTCACTGGCACAAGCCGTTCCATTCCTACACCGGATCATTTGGAATTAGAACGATTAAAAACCCTATAAACAGAAGTCATGCCAGCGTCATAATACATGAGCTCAACAGTGTTGTGTGACCCATCAAAGCAGAAAGGGTTTACTGGTTTATTATTTGAACACATATTCCAGGCACCATACATCAGCTTGTTAGGAAATTGTTAAAAATATAATAAAGGCTTTTTTTCTCCCCCCAAAATGCATCAATAGTTGCCACGGACAGAGCAGAAGTGCTGAAAACCAGCTTTAAAGCACCAACACAGAAGTGTAAAGGTTGTCTGTTCCCCCAGTAAGAATACTCGTGTAGAGCCAGTGCCAATAGCCTTCAGCACAGAATTATGCAGATCAGTTCTGATAAATTTAGCTCTAATCTCTCATTCGTGACTTTTGTAGAGGCACGTGTTTTTGGCCAAAACCTCACCATGTTGTGCCCCACCCCCCAAAAGCATGCTGCTTCCAGGGGAGAGAAGGGGGCTCCCACATGACTTACCTGGACGTTTTGAAGCAACGTGCTAAGCTGTGCCCCTAACAGAGGTTGGGTATTGGTGCAGATCTCCACACAGACTTGTACTGCTTCCAAAAAGTAAAATAATACAGCATGGGTAAAGTTGTTTCCAAGGAATTCTTGGGGGAATACTGCAGTTTGTTAACACCATCACGAACATCTCTTTTTGGCACAGTCCCCCTTTACCTTTACCATAGACCAGGGAGCTGAAAATGCTCTAGCATTCAGGTGTTTCCCTTCTATCACCACTAGCAGTGATACCATACAAAGGGGGAACATAAAAAACAAAGTCACAAGATTTAGGATCATGCTAGGCAAGGGGAAAAAAAAAAAATCATAGGCTAACCCAATTACTTCCTATAGGGACAGGCTACTCCAGGGAGGGCAAAGCAAAGGAGGAATCCGCTGTAGGTGGAATGCATTTTTAAGAGGCCTCTTCGGAAGGTTATTATTTCCTTCTATGAAGGATCAAGGCAAAATCCAATTCAACCCTGAGCATACATGGCTGTTTCCTCCCCAGAAATGGCTGGAAGGATTCTGGACAGCTACAGCATGGATAGCTTGGAAGACAGGAGGTGATGGGTATTACAACAAGTGGTACAAAGGGCTCTCAGGACCAGTTTCACAGCCAATAGTGTCCCATTTCTAAGAGACATAGCCTTCTGTTCTCAAAGCTACAAAGGAGCAAAGCATCCTTCTGGGGAAGGAAAAGCACTTGAGCCAGGGATCTGGCAGAATGCTAGTGAGGATTAAGGCAGCAATTGGACAAGTATCTCAGGATCCTCTCCCTTCAAATGCTGCTTGAAGCCAGGCAGACAGATGCAGTCTTGTACATGACCCCGATACAGGAGTAGTTTTTGGTCCCCAGCTGCTGATCACTTTTTATGATGTCTTTAGTTTAAACTAGATAGAATCTGAGCTACAGTAGATCTATACACAGTCATAAGGCACCAATGACTATGTGCTAAAAAGGCCTCTTATGGAAAAACCTGAAATCCTATTCACATGACTAGAAATGTTCTGGTTCAGCAAGGGAAAATATAGCTACAGGAATTTTTAGTCTTTTATGTTTCTACCTACCCCTTTAGGCTTCCATTGGCAAACCCAAAAAGGAAGGCTGTGCTCTTTAGCTGTCTCTGCTTCACTGGTCATATTCAAGTCAGAAAATGACAGTGAGCAAAGCTGTTTACCAGAGACAAAACTTCTGGAAAGCAGGGAAGTCAAGGCTCCAAACCACACTGCATCAGTGGAAATACTCCAAAAGGCCTCCTCATGATTAGGAAATTCAAAGTTCCATCATTGAACAGAAGTAAACACCAGCAGGACCACCAAAATCTGTTTGGTCTGCTTATGTTTGAAGGACAAAAGCTTTGGTCTTCTAGAAAGAAAGTCCATGTTCTACTTCCAAACCTCCTTCCTAAGCTCCAACCTCCCCTTCTCAATTATGTGATTCAGACCCTGTATTAAGTCAGAAATTCAGATCCTGGCCACTAAGCTTAATACTGAAGCTTGTGCAAGTTAGTAGGAAGGCACAGTGTCGAATTGTTAGCACTTCACTGTCCATAATTCAGTAAAAGTATCTGCTGGCCTCCCCACCCAACAGGAGAGGACAGCAACGCAGCCACTTCAGTAAGCAATACAAAACTAAACGCAGTGAGACTTCACCCAACACCAAACAATTTCAGATTTGCCCCAATACGCATTTGCTTTCCCAAGCCACCCCAGGAAGATCTAAGTACTATTCTTTCTTCCGTTGCTCAACTCCAGCATTTGCCCAAAACTTGATAAATAAGACCATGGTCACTCTTCTGTAGTGGTTCCAGCGTAGCACGATTACGAGTGAATGACGGGAGAGGATGGGAAAGAGGGGAGAAGAGAGCGCAGGGCAGCAGGTGCAGGGGAGAGTTTACATGGACTCGAACTCATCAATGCGCTGCTTGGTGTTGCCCTGCCGAATCTGACGGAGGGTCTTGTACTTGTCTCGGCCCAGACGCATGTTTTCAGCATGGATCATGTCGTTGGCCGTCTTCTTGGTTTCATCCCGAGCATTTGCCAGCTCTGAGGAAAGAGCCTTCGGAGAAGGGGAAAAACAGATAGCTATGGGTTAGCATATGCCAGAGACTCAAAGCTGGACAAGGAAGTTCCTTCTGATCGTCCTTCAGATTCAATATCCATGGAGACAGGAAACAGATGGGCCCAAATGTTTACGGTTCTGGGCAACCTGCTCTAGCTGACCCTGCTTGAGCAAGGAAGGCAGACCAAAAAGAGGTCCCTTCCAACCTAAACAACGCTGTGATTCTGTGGAAATTAGTATTTTTCCATAACATTTGGTGGTAGAAAACATCAGGCGGTCTGTCACCCTATTCATCTTTGTCTAGCACAGTAAGAAAAGCTGTCTATAACCTGTGTCAGAGAAAGAGTCAAGTGGAAGGATCCCTAAAGACAACAGGAGCACCTTGCAGTATCTGAGCAACTACTAGCCTTCTGCCACAAAAGAAACTTGCTGCAGTAACAAAATGCTTGGAAAGAGTCAACAGCAGAACACTGGAGTTCCTTATAAGCAAGGGATGCAGCTCTGTTACCTCCATGCTGATGGGCTGCTCTCAGGGTCTTGCAACGCAGCCCCGTTGCAAGACAAGACCATTACAGCTGCTCGATAGGAACTGGACCAAGTTCTCCAGTTCCTCACCCCCAGGGCTATGAACAGCTGTCAGATGGCTGGCAAGACTCATGCAAGCACACTGCATCTGACAGATGTTGCTTTTTGGCACTGCTGGAAAATGCTTTGCTATTGCAGTGAAGAAGTCAAGTGCCAGGAGACAAGATCTGCCCTTCTGCTCAGTGGTTAAGCAGCTATCTGGCAAGATCATGATCAGACCTCTTCTCTCCAGCCCCATTTTTTAAATACCAATAACACCTCCCAGCTGCAATTAATGGTGAAAGGAATAGAAGCAGCACCCAGACACACACCCTCTCTGCTGCCAACTTCCTACCTTCAAGTGCTTCTGGACCCGTTCATTTTTCTCCGCTTCAGTGGTACGCTCCTCCTCACTGCGGTCCTTGATAGTGGCCTCTGATCGTAGCTCAGCACTGGCTTCTGCCGCGTTCTCATCCTGCTCGTCATCGTGCTCGTTCTCCGAGTGCATGGGCTCAGTGACATGAGGGGTGCTCATGGCAGTCTTCAACTCCTCTTTGGTCTTTTCTAGGTCCTCCTGCACCATCTGTGCCTGCAGTAGGGCATGCCACAGTGAGTCAGTCAGTGTACCCCCGAGCGTGTTAAGACTTCTCACAGAAGCACTACTCTGTGCTTATTACAGGAAAAACTTGCACACTTTATGTTCCAAAGCTACTCAGCCACGATCATCTGCAAAATTTTTTGCTGACTAGCACTTCAGAGATTTGAAAAATAGTTGTAATTCATGGAAAATGGGCTACAGGCCTAATTAGTCAAAGTATTCCTACATGGAGTTAGAATAAGGCATTCATTCCACCAAGAAAGCAAAGCTGGGTGTTTAAAACAGCCTCAAGCTTG
The DNA here is from genome assembly GCF_000690775.1 of Eurypyga helias. Lineage (NCBI taxonomy): Eukaryota > Metazoa > Chordata > Aves > Eurypygiformes > Eurypygidae > Eurypyga > Eurypyga helias. The sequence goes on from NW_010235158.1 coordinate 12,280, forward strand.
CAGACACTCAGTCTAGTGTGATATGTAGTGCAGTAGTTTAGGTCACAACACAAAATGAAAAGCAACTCCACGAAAAGTACTGCTGTTTGCTTGGATTCTGCGTTACCTTCTGTTGCCACTCCTGGGCTTCGCTCTCTTTCTTCTGCCTGGCCAGCTCCAGCTGCGTGATCCTGGCTGTGAGTTCTGCCATCTCAGAAGCCTGAAAATAAAGTCTTAGTTGTGACAAAACCAAAGTACTGGAAATAAATGTTTCATTTAGCAAGTCCTGAATATAAACAGTATCTCTAACACCTTTTCAGTATGAACAGAGCCGTCCTGTAAACTTCAGTCCTACGAATATCTATGATGCAAAGGAAAAAGCAGCTAAAAAAGTTTTGGGTTTTGTTGTGAGGGGTTGGTGGTGGTTTTTTGATTCTCTAAACAAAGCTACAGAATAATTCTTTGAATCCAAATCAGGGACAGCAATTAGTGAGCTCTACACTCTGTTCTCAATATCACATACATAAAAAAAAAGACAAAAAGTACAACAGTCCAGATCTACTCTACAAATACACTTCTATTCAGGTGTAAGTTCATCTGCTTGAGGCTAAAAATTAAAAGAACCAAATTATGCTTCCTCACTATATTCATAGCCTGATTTGCTTCAAGAGCTTAGATGCATGACCCGTCACTAATTTTCACCTCACCCACTTACCAGCTGTTCCTGGGTCTTTTGTTGATCATGGGATGCTCTCAACAGGGCCTCCTTTGCCTCTTCTGCTTCTCTGCGTTCTTTAGCCAGTTTCTCTGCTTCCTCCTGAGCTCGTTTTCTCTCCTGTTCCAGCTCCATAGCTCTGCGTGTCTGTTCTTCCAGTTCTGAAAGAACAGGGGAGCGCGTTTGAAGACAGAGCAAGTAAAGAACTGCTCAGAGATGCCCAGCTTTACTACCTGAACCCTTCTCACTCAGACTACGCATCTAAGGAAATACTGGAACATACATTACCTTGCTGAGCTTTCTTTGTTTGCTCCTCAATTTGCTTGAGTCTCTCCATCAGCTCCTCCTTCTCACGTTCAATCTTCTCCTTCTCCTTCTCTGCCAACTCCCTCTTCTTCTTCTCATTCTCCAGCAGGGCTCTGATGAGGGGAAGGTCATAGCACAATTTCAAACCAACTAAACTACTCAGAATAGAGCAATTCCTAGTGAAGCCAGGAGCACACAAGAGATGCCGATCCACACTCAGCTGATGAGTTTTAGTCCAGATGTGCCCCTTTATAGAGGTGCAGAAAAAGCAGCTCTGCTGGCATTCCCCCCATGGCAAGTTCATAACAGCAATGTTACAAGGGAAATCTCCTTATATCAAGGACCATATTAGTCCCGACAATTAGATGAATGAATATAACGAAGGAAGGTGATGGTGGGTCACATTCATGATGAGTGCCACTTCCATCATCCCATTAGATCTACTGGAGCAGAACACAATCTGCTCTATTTTTGGCTCGAGCAGAATAAGGTGCTGCCAGCAATTTACCTAGCACATGCTGCTATTGTGCAGCAACTGACCAGGTCCAGGTTACTCAGAACCCTACCAACCTCTCCATCTGTTTCTGATGCTTCTCTTCCCGGGCCTGTGCTTTCATCTGCTGCACCTCAATGGTATCTGGTTTACGTCTGCGCATGTAGAGCTCATGGTTCCCCATGCAAAGTGCCAAGATTCGCTTGTTAATCCGTAACCGAGGGGCATAGAATACAAAGTCCTTGGGAGAAAAAAAAGGCAGCATTACACCTGTTCTTTCAGCATACAGAGCTCCCTGCTTATGCAAGACTAAGTTTCCTAGACCTGCTAGCCAGCTTTCCTTAATGGTGTCTAGTTCATCAGCGGTAGTAGTTAGATCTTTCAGGAAAGAATTTCAACCTGACAAATACACACAAGTGACCAACTTGTTCTTAGGGTGCTGGGTTCCACTACAAAGCATCCTTAGCACACAGAGTACACAGCGACTTGCTTCACCGTTCTGTTACAAACACCATCAGGAGCTGGTTTACTGAGCACACTGACCATGACTGCTCACACCTTTCTTCCCATAGTTATGTGATGTTGCTGGCCAGACTGCTGCATTAAGTGCAATGTTTCGTCTTATACCAAAAAGGGTGTTAAACATTATGTCCAATAGATAACTTGGTTCTGTAAACACGGAGCGACAGCAGCAGGGAAATGCTTCCAAGCAGCAATGCAGCAAGAATGACCAGAAGTTATCAGCTGACATGGGAAATTAATAAGCCTTAAAGACAAACCCAATTATATTCACTATCAATTTGCAAGAGAAAACTCTCCCAGGGTACCCTAAAAATTTACCAGAAGCTTCAGCTTGAAGTAAGGTGAAAAACTGCAAAAAACCATCCCACACACTACTAAAGTCAACAGGCTGAAAAGGAAGCACTCAGTTAGTGCCTCAGATCCCTGACTGTATTATCAGGGAATCTGAATGGTCTTAGGGGAATCAGAAACCCCAAGCAAAGAGCTTCTCCCTGTCACTGACTCTGAACAGCTTAAGGTTATACTGAATAAATTTCTACTCTCTTAGCCAGAAACAAATCCCAACTATCACCTTACTGCCACTAGACCCATTCTGTGCCTACTGCCATGAACAGACCAGGTAGCAGGGCACTGCTTAAGTCAGTATTAACGTTATTGATGAAAAGATTGCATACTGTTAAAAAAAAAAAAAAAGATACTGAGCTAAGAAGCTGAAAGTTGAATTTGAATGTTGCTTCTTACCGGTGCTTTCTTGTCAATAGGCTTGATAACAAATTTCTTGTCATTGAATGAGATATTTCTGATCTCGCTCCAAGGGAATCCAATTTTCGGTGTTAGCCTGCAGAAAAGGAAAGCAAAGGAAATAAAAAAAGCCCCAAGTCAGTCCAGATTCTTGACTCACAATATAAAGCTCAGAATTTTACTAAATCTATCTTTATATTTCAGTACTCTTATGTTGACTGGAATCAGTAAACAAAATTAATCATGCAAATGCAATACAAACATAAGCAGTTTTTTGATCCTGCCTTTTTTTTTTTAAAATGGAAAACAGAACTGGAGAACACTTTTGTGGCAGGCAGACTAAAGATACAAGTAAAACTAGCTTGATAAGGTTTGCTAGTTTCTTGTATTTTTTCGTCCAAAGCAGCACATTTTATGGATCATCCTGGCAGTATCAAAAACCCAGCCAAAAGTGATATAAAAATTGTAGAGTTCAGTTAAAGACCTGAATTCCAGAAAAGATTATCTCTGAATGCCTTCTTACTGGAGTGAAGCTGAAGGTAATGATGAGGAGAGAGGGTTTATTACCTGTCATTCTGCTCATAAATGTTGAGTCCAAGAGCATCTACACCTAGCCAGAGTTCAGAGCCCTTCTTGTTCTTGATGCTGAAATAGTTCACACCATACATTTCCAGATCCTGAGCAATTTTCAGGTACTCCAAGACAGCATCTTCTCTGCAGCATGCCAAAAGAAAACAGATATTCCTTTTTGAGTCTATAAGCCATTAGGGCAAGAAGATGATGTCTTCCTACATGGGCAGAGCAGCAATAAGCTGGCAAAGGTTCCAAACCTCACCCTAGTAGACAACAACAAATGAACTCTGCAAGCTCAGTTTTGTTTTACTAAGAACAGCCAGCTGATGTGGACTAACAAGCTGAGTTGCATGTCAACCTAGTTACTCAGGAAAATAACCTCAAGAATGCTAACGTATGCTGAGGCAAGCCACAGATTCTTGTATTCGTTATTCCATTACACTAGCATATACCACACTACTTTAAATACAGCAGTTTCACACTGCATCAGTTACCTAATCATTCCTCGATGTTCCTCATGCCACACCTGGATCCTCTCCTCCCACTGGTCCTTGTTAAGCTTGTGCTGCTCCAGAACTCTAGAAAGAGGACACGGGATGTTTGAGACCAGCCACTGCATTTATGCACACAGTCACATCACTCTTGAATAACACTTCATTAAATACTCCATTGACACCACAGTTCCATCACAAAAGTATTCCAGAAAATATAGGTTTATTATAAGGCTAGAGACACAATGAACAGTATTCAGACTTCGGACAGATGACAAGTTGTACTCAGTTGTGCTTCTCCTTATAGTGTTACATTTCTTTTATTTTGGACCTTCTCTCACTATTTCCAATCACAACTTCTTCAGTAGCAATAGGGTGTTTAAGATTAAAGCTCTTCATTATATGAATACTAATCCCAATCCTCAAAGGCACACCAGGCTGTATTTTATGCTGAACATTCCAACCACGATTACACCCCCACAAACAAATATCCCCAAACCCTTAAGGGAAGGAAAGTCTAAGGCTACCCATGTTCACCTTACCTCTGTGGGAGCAGTTTGTCACTAGCCAAATAGCCAGACTTGTGCACTTCTTTGTTGAAGTCTCCATATTTTGACTGGACGGCGTAAGAAGCCAGAAGGACGGCTGTTTCTGGAGGGCAATAAATGTCGTCATTCAGAATTGCCTCCTTCACTTGGAGGAAGAAAAGGCGCTGCGTTATGTCCTGGATCAGCTCTTCTGCCACATCCTCTGGGTAGAACTTGGCACGGAATTTGAAAAGCAAGGGGCTTTCTTTGCGTACGTCCTGCGCTGTTACCTGGAACAGAGTTATCAAATTTTATAGCCTATATACCAACTGAAGAAGAGCAAGTTTATGAGCAGGAAGACAAGCATGCATTAGAAAAAAACAGCTTCTCTTTCCCAATGATGAAGTGAGTGGACAGAAAAGCAAGCATTTGCAAATCCTTACTACTAAATACCTCATCACCTCTCCCCAGAGGCCTTACAACAAACCACTGGTTACAATCAGCCATAAGTAAGTACTTTCCAGGGTTTTCTCCAATGAATCATAGGATCACAGAATGGTTTGGGTTGGAAGGGATCTTAAAGATCATCCAGTTCCAACCCCCTGCCATGGGCAGGGACACCTTCCACTAGACCAGGTTGCTCAAAGCCTCATCCAGCCTGGCCTTGAACACTTCCAGGGACGCTCACATAAGCACCACATTACTGTGTCACCAGGAAGGGTAACAGATCTGCCTGGATAACAAACAAGACTAGATGCAGGAGGATGTGATCAGATGCCATGACTCCTTCTGCCTTCAGGAGGGGTGTGTGGACTGAAAGGCTGCAACACCAACTCACTAATTTTGTAGTACTTCAGGTGTGGAGAGGCAAGAACAGATCCCTGACAGAAGCATGGAGACTGATTTGGCCCCTGCCTTCCAAGAGGAGGGAATCCAGGACAAGTGAAAGCTTGGAGTAAACATACCTTTTTGTTCAATTTCAGCCATGTTGAGAAGCCCTTGGTGTCCTGATACTGAAGTCCAAAAAACCAGACCTCTCTTAGACCAATTGTCTTGACGACCTGAAAGAAAGATTAGCAAAAGCCTCAGTCAGACAGGCTGGTCTCGCTGGTGGCAGAGAACGTATTAGAGGTAAGTTCAGAATGAAACACCAGTGCTCTAGCCTTCTTCCTCCCCTGTTACAGTGCACACGGATGATAGGGCATCTGAGGGGTCGTGTGGGAGATGTATTCTTCCCTCTCCCTCATCTCTTTAAGGTTTGTTGCTATTTATAAACAGGTAGGACACTATTTCTTCATCTACTTATAAGCCAAGATGTATAGCCAAAGCATGATGCAACAGGTCTGAGGTGTAACAGCTGCCAGGAATCAGTAAGGCAGCTCCATTTTCAGGTACACTCCTCACCATGCAAATGTACTACACCTGAGGAAGCCATGAATCACCTTGCTAGGTTGTGTCCTACTACACAGTGCTGTAGTAACATCTGCATTCTACTCCACCAACAGGACAGGCTTTCACACAGCTCTCTGATGAGAGGTACTGCAGTGGGTAAATGGATACGCTACCCCCCCTGCCAGGGCAAAGAGCCACCACAGGCATTAACTACACTGCTAAGTAAGCTCTTCTCAGTCATTTCCCTAGCACACCATGGGTGCTGTGTAAGAGTTAAGGCTTTACAGACATGATGTAACAAGAGACAAGAACCTCATGGGGGGGCAAGACTACTGCAGTATAATGCTACTGCTGGTAAAAAGGAAGGGGAAGATTCTTAGTAAAGTCTGTTCACTAGCAGAAGGCCACAGTTTTGTGCCCTGGCAATTCTGGAACATGCCACAGGGTGCAGCAAGTCTAGACACTGAAGTTCCCCCACATCTCTCCCAAACCCCACTGTGGCTCTCATACTGGCAAACAAGGCCCTTCCCCATCACCTTCATTACTAGACAAGTAATGGGGAGGGAGAAGCCACTTGCTTTATGTCAACACTGAGTAAAGTACAACACTGTAAACTGCTTCTACACCCACCCACCCTCAGGCTCACTCACAGCTTCCTCATTCAGAGGGACTCAACAGCTGGGCAGGAGGGGCTGAGCCTTCCCTGGGAATTCCGGCTGCCCAGTCACAGCCCACTCCCACCAGGTAAGCTGAGGTGATCTTGTACTGCTTTGTCCCATGTTTTACAGTTTCTCCCTAAATGCCTACTTCCTTTTAAATTACTTTCTTGTTGAATCCAAAGGATGCACCCTGTTCCCTTCTAATGTGGTCTCTAACTTTGGCAAGATACAGCACCAAGGGCATCAGTTCCCCAAAAACACACTACTATTGGATACTTTAGGGCTTGCATCAGACATTTCTTCTGGCCTTACAAGAGCAGCATGAAGGCCCTAGTTCCTTTCAGGCCCAAAACCCCAAGGGAGCTTTCAGCAGATGTGCTATTAGTAGCACACAGAGACAAAACCTATGTGGTCATGCAGTGGATACACATCATCCCACTGGAGCCCAGGAAACTATTCAGCCTGCCCTGGCTTGACTGAGCTGGAAAGCTGGCCTAAAGCCCCTGGAAACACAGGGGAATGCAGGGCGGATAAAACTTGGATAAACCTTGCACTCATGGATATCACACAGTAGGATGCACACAGCTTTGGGGAAGAATCAGAGTTTGCTGTACACGCTGAAAGCACCTGATCCAAGGAGAGGCATAAAGGCTGTCCTAGAGCTTAAGGAAAGCTCTGTTCCCAGCAGCATTAACATGTGAATGGGATGGAAGCCCCCCCCTCCCCTCCATGTGTCCGCCTGCCTCACTTCCATTTGTCAGCAGCTTATGCCTGGGAATTCAACAGGCCCGACTGCCAGCAAGGAACTGAAAGGCATCACACTGAGGTCCCGCACAAAAGGACTTTTATTCCACAGCAGAAGCTGTGACAACATCGGACTGGGCAGAAGAGAGGGGGAGGCAGCAGACAACATCACCCCCCCAAGCTGCTACTGAATCAAAAGACAGGGGGTGGGGGCAAGAGAGTCCTCCTCTCCCCTTCTCACCTCAGCTTTAGCAGCTTATTTAGATCCATTTAGCAAGGGAAAAAGCGTAAAGAAACAGCTTTCTGCAGCTGCAAGGAGTCTGGCTGGCAGTTGGCAGCTCGATGGCGCTCGGGGGTGTAGGGCATTCAGAGCCCTGACCAACTGCGAGATGTTCCAAAAAGCAAACAGCTCCTGGCAGCGGCTGAGGATGGAGAAGGGCTGGCACACAGGACAGGAGAATACAGAGTACTCTTTAACACAGACCTCTACGCTACAATCCCTAAAGTTCACGCTCTCAGCTGGAGAGTGACATCTTTTCTTCATGCCAAGGAGAACATTAGGTCAGCCCCCGGGTCTTGTTGAGCCTGCAGTACACTGCTTAGTGCAAACTGGCAACAGGCTGCCGGCAGTCTTAAAATCCAGCCGTCCCACAGTTCCTTGGCCAGCCATGGCAAAGCTCTTCAAGTACCCTAAGCTTAAAAATCCCACTTGGTAAGCAATACTCCCTCAGAGGAAAAGGTGCATTTCTGCTGGCTCTCAATCACCTTCTGCAGGCAGCCTAAATAGAGTATTTTTACTCCTGTTCAGAGAAGAAACACGAGGTCTTCCAAGTCTGCATGGCTCCTCCTGTTCTTCCCCTCGGCACTCACCCATCTCCCTCTGAACGATGTTCTTACCATGCAGTGCTGCCCCACAGCTGAAGGGGAGCCATAAGCAGCCTCTTCAATGTAGATTTTACCATCAAGATTATTGAAGATTGCCCTCATTCTCAGTCCAGCAAATACACCCAAGTGGCAAACCAGTGAGCAATGGCCATAAACTGGGAAACAGAAGGTTCAACCTGAACATGAGGGAACACTTCTTCACTGTGAGGGTGACAGAGCCCTGGAACAGGCTGCCCAGAGAGGTGGTGGAGTCTCCTTCCCTGGAGACTTTCCAAAGCCCCTGGACTTGTTCCTGGGTGATCTGCTCCAGATGATCCTGCTCTGGCAATGGGAGGTTGGACTAGATGATCTCTAGAGGTCCCTTCCAACCCCTACCACTCTGTGAATCCTGCATGAAAGCACTATCTACACATAGGCAAAACTGAAGCAAGCAAGCACAGAAGACGTTCCACTCGGAGCAGGTTCCTGCACCAAAGGCCAAATCACCCCAGGCTACACCAAAGCAGAAATCTGTCTTGAATGTCACCGGCTGTCCCAGATGAAGATGAAGTGGGGTTTCTCCCTTCCTATGACAGGCATGGCAAGTACTTCTGAGAGAAAACTGCTCACCAAGAGCAGCTCTGACCCGCTGCTACACCTGCAGCTTCATATGCCACGGTCAAAAACTACTCAGAACGTGGTCTTCCAGGTACCCTAAACACCCAAGATGGGCTCCATCGACTGCCATAAATATTCAACTGTTCCCTTTCCATTTAGCTGATGGATATTTTTCTAACTTTCCCTTTCAGAGTGCTAAAACGCCAAAGGACTAAATGACAGGATCTGCTTTGAGTTTTCAAGCTTATTACAGTTTGCCATTGACCTCCTTAGCAACAAGCAGTCCATTTTTGGTTGGACTACTGCTTTTATAAAGCCAGTAAGTTTCCACATGTTCCTATGAAATTGGAGACACATTTCCATACCACTCAACCACAAGCCTTCATTACAGAAACAAGCGTTCTAGGGCTTGCTGGAGGAACCAGCCACTGTCCCGAGACTTGCGGCCTTGGGAAGATTTCAGTTCAGTGCTTCAATGTACTAGATCAAGTGCTCCAGACAGTTTCTTATGTATTTAAACACTTCTAGGCAGGACCTTACCAAAGCTAAAGGCTTCTCCGCAGTCTCCCTCCTCACGAAGCTTAGTTTACAGGCCATAAAAAACCAGCCACTTTTATTCCAAACATGGCTCAATTCAGCTGGAGTTACTCAAAAGGCAAGAGGCCCATGTTGTAAGCTTTAGCAGCCATGAAAGAAAGAAGAGACTGACAAACTGGTACTCTACAAATCCATTAAACTCCCCGCAGCAGATAACCAAGCCAGTGCAGGGCACATGAACTCAGCATCTTAGGAGCTCCGGCTCTTAGTGAAATCTGTATGATCCTTAAGAGTTAAAAAGAAAAAAATAGAAAAAAGCCCCAAACTGGACTATATATTAGGCTCAATGGTGACCCTAAAATACAGCATCAGTGACTAGGTTTAGAGTGAGCAGAGACGCTTATGGTTGCAATCTCAACCCATAGCTGTGCGCACTTTATTACAAGCTTAGTTTTGACCCCAAAAGCTCATAAAACTGAGGAAAAGCCCCTGAGGAATGTTAACTGCATGCTTTCAAAGTCTGAAGTGACACATATTATCATTTTTTCTAATGTCACATTTCTCAACCTGCAATTTAGCTTCATGGCTCTTAATTGGAAAGAGATCACCTTTAATGAGACTGGGTGCTTTTGGTTACTCTGAAGGCTTATTCTGGAGCAGCACGCTGAATCCACCATCACCTGGATTTTGCAATGTCCAAAAGCTAGCATGGGAAGGACTGAAGTTTACAGAGTCATCTACGAGCTCAAAGAGCACTAAGCACATCCCCAGGAAGCAAGTCTCTTCTGAAGTTGGAGAAAGAGTTCATTATAGGTTGGGAAAAGAAGTACTGACTGTACTGTTTCATAACCACAACTCATTGTTAAAGAGATCCTGAGGTAAGGCGGAGATCCCCACCCATCGACTGCATTCGACACCCAACAGACCTAGTACTGCAGACAGCTAAGGCTCCTCTACCAGAGACTAGAATGAGTAAGGGGCTCTGAAAGGGAATGAATGAACCAGCCAGCAGGATCAGAGGTCAGAAGTGATCAGAAACCAAGCATTCGAGAAGCTGCTACACACAGCATGCAGGGGGACACGGAAGAAGGGAGTATGTTTTTATACTGCAGAAATCAAAGCAGTTGAGGATTTTACTACTGGTCTGTATGCAAGCTGCCCAAGGAGCCTGTAAGATGCAGTATCCACTAAACCAAGGCATTTCAGTGAAAGCTCTCCAGCTAGTCAGCTGTGGAGCACTTAGGTAAGCGAGTTAGTTACCCCTCTCCCTGCCCAAGGCACAGACTCTCCCCGCCAGCAGGCCAGAACCTCACCAATTCAAGCTAGAATCAATTTACCCCCCCAAAAAAATTGTTTGGGAGGAAAAAAGAAAGCTCAGAAGGACACAACTTCAGAGCCATCCACAGCAGTAAGTAGCTAAGGAGTTTCACCAGAGAAGTGGTTGATCTTTCATGTGCAAGAGACACACAAAGCAAAACATCACTTTGCTTTACACACCAGCCTCCAGACCAACTGCACTTCATCCTGGTAGAGACAAGGGTCAAAAAAGGAAAACAAGCAGCTGTCACTGTTGCAGTGCCTGTGCCCTGCAACCCCCGGAAAGCAGTATTTCAAGGTGAAGTCATCAGGACTGTGGGATAAGCAGCACCCCTGACAGGCAGAGCCCATCGAGCCTTCTTTCAGTCCATCACTAGCAGCTGAGGAATGGGAGCAGAGCTACTGGTTTTGCTGGTCAGTAAGCACTGGAGTTCATCAGCTGATGCTGAGAGGCACCTAAGCAAAGCTGCAGAAGACAGACAGTACAATCCTCCTGTCTCAATCCAGGTCTCGTCCATGCACACAAGTTTAAGCTACTTAGGCTAAAGCCATACCATACAAGCCTAGGGGATGGGGTGTTATAGGATGATCGCCAGTATAAATTGTGATGTTACTGCACCGTGTATCAGCTCAACTGTATTTCTACAGCCAGCTACTTTGGGGCAGAAGACTATTTCCAGCAAGGCAGTGAAGCATCTGCATTCTTCTATCACTTCAAAAATTCACTTTGGAATTTAACCAAGCAGGAAAGAGGGAAACAGGAACATCCCTATCTCAAGACCATTCTGCTATTATTACTATGGAACTTCAGCCTCAAACTGTCCCTCTACATGAAGCTACTACCTAGATACAAACTTTTGGAAAGTCTTCTGAGTCTTATTCAGAGTAGGTCAGAATTATGTGTGGCATAATGTCTATAAAAGTAGATAAATATATTCAACAGGTGAAAACAAATACAGCCCAAGTGTTACTGAGCCGAGCCAGCAGCATGAACCAAGGTAGCTGTGCAGCTAGAAGCCTTAGTAATGCTCAGCAGCTTCCTCCTTGCTTAACTCTGAACTGGCAGCTGGGAGTGAAAGGGCACTCTAGGGCAAAAATATGCAGAATATCTTCAATTTTTTCTGTGAAAGAGTCAAAAATGAGGTTCCACACCAGAAGGTCAATGTGCTACAGTAGCAAAACTCTAAGTCTGCTTTGCAGAGAAACTCTCTTCCCTAAAAAAAAAAAAAAAAAAGCACTGATGAAAGCAGTTCCTTCTTCAGAACCAGCAACATGCAGAAAATACTAGATTAGCAATTTCAGGAGCACAACACAGTTTAACGAGGCTAGAAAATGAACAGCCTTAACTTTGTTCTTATCCCATATCATGGGACCCAAGACCACCTAAGGATATGAAGTGCAATAGAGTGGACAAGTTATCAGTCAGACAGCAGTCACCGCCTAGTCCCCAACAGCAGTGTCAGCAGGCAGAAGGAGGTCAGGACTATCCCTTTAGAGGAATTAATCCACACAAACAGCCCTGCCATTTCAAACATACTGGATATATGCCAGCTGACAATATATTCAAAGCCCCATCCCCATACTAAAGGGAGCAAGTTGAGTATTTACTGTCAGCTTAGAGGCACTCATGTTTTGGTTTGGTGTTCAGGCAGGTTTTTTTTTGTTTGTGGTTTCTGGGGTTTTTGTTTGTTTGTTTTTACAAAGCTGGGATTAGGCTCCTTCACCACTCACACAGCAGTGGCCTCTAAACCTCCTTGTTCATGCTAGAAGTGGAAGACTTTTGACATCCGCACATCTATTGCCAGCTCCCTGCCTTACTGCTCACCAGGTTCCCAAGCCCTGGCAGAGGGTTAGTCTTCCTACCACGTCGCTGTGCTGGTACCACACCAACTCCACCTGGCACTGTTGGGCTAGGACTTCGACTAATCGTTTAGTCAAAGAATCATAGAATCATAGAACAGTTTGGGTTGGAAGGGACCTTAAAGCCCATCCAGTTCCAACCCCCCTGCCATGGGCAGGGACACCTCCAACCAGACCAGGTTGCTCCAAGCCTCGTCCAGCCGGGCCTTGGGACTCTCCCGGGGATGGGGCATCCACAGCTTCTCTGGGCAACCTGTTCCAGTGCCTCCCCACCCTCTCCATGAAGAACTTCTTCCTGATATCTAATCTACACCTCCCCACTTTCAATTTAAACCCGTTACCCCTTGTCCTGTCGTTACAGGCCCTTGTAAAAAGTCCCCTCCCAGCCTCCTGGGCATCTTCCAGTGGTGAGGCTCTAGGACATTGAATTGAGCACCAGCCCTACCAGGAACCAACATCACAACTCTGCAAGGAAATCTTGTGTGCTAGGCAGCTGCAAACAGTTTAACTCTTATTCCAGCGAGTGTGATATGAACAGCATAAAGAGATGGTGTACACCAGGGCTTTTAGAAACAGCACATTTAGCAGCTAGCTTCAGCCACTTCCCACACACACACACTGCATTTCCTCTTCCAACTCCATCTACAATCCAATTCAGCTGAATTAAGTCCTGCCTCATTTATATGAGCGACTTGGAAACTTAGTTCTGTAACAGCATTTGTTTTCTCCCTTCACAAAGTGCTTGCTGTGGAAAAAAACCCCCAAAACAAAACTTCTGTTTAGACAGGTGCTGTGTGAAGCACTGCAAGGAGGAGAACATACAGCTGTTCAGGAACATGGCACAGAGGAGTGAAATCAATTACAAGACATGAAGAGTTCCCATACTGGAAACATTATCAGATGCTTTTCAAATGGAAACACATTGCTGAAGCCCTAGCCTACCGCCACAACGCCAGCCTGCAGCAAAAGCTGCAGATGGTCTAGAGCCAACTGAAAAAGTCATGTGCAGATTAAAAATACAACTGACTTCAGTATTATCACTTAGCACCTGGCACTTTGCTTGGATAATGTAACAAACCAGATATTGAAAAATAGTCATGGGAAGCATCCACATAAAGAACACCCCCTCAAAAAACAGTTCACCTTTTGATGAGCTTGGGGGTATGTCACCTCGGCTTCACTGGCATATGCTCCCATGAACCAACTGTGGCAGAGGTTCGTGTTGCAGACATTGATTCTGCACAGAATCCAGCTTTCACTTCTATCAATCAAAAACTGTCAGATTTGAGACCACACAGGGCTAAAATGCATAGGAACTACTATGTAGTAACACAGAGATTGCTGAGAACTACACTGCCAACTCAGAATTCTTCCTGACAGCCTTTCTGCTTTTTCCATTATGAAAGGATGTTCTTTTAGTGAAGCCTAGGATCTTGCTCAGTTCCCACCATCTCAGGGCTGGGCTGCAGAGAGCAACATAATATGTAGTGTTGAATAATCCAGCTGAGTAAGAGAGAAAGTAGTAGTTTGTGGTTAAACATAAAAAAAAAAAATAAATTAGGTTTGCTGGTCCCAAATGGAATAGCTGACTACTATGGGTGGGTCAGCCCTTAAATTTGTCTCTTCATTAAGATAGGTACTACGTAGAGCTGGCCCAGAACTCTTAGCACTACTGAACCACACACATCTGGTATCTGGTTTGGCAGTTCCTTCATTTTGTCATTAATCCAAAATTAATTTTATTTTTCTTTAAGCTATGAACTTACTGCTCAGTTTCTCCTTCAAGTAGAAAACCCATGGCTTTCAGGATTACAGCAGAGAAACATAGTGGAGCTTATGTTTTAGCCACTGCAATTGATAATGTCTGTCTTCAGCTGCTCCAACTTTGGGCTGCACATGCCTCCCTGCCTGTTTGGACCAATGTAGGAGGAATTTTGCCTAGCCAGTGAACGCAGAGGAAGGCTGAAGCACCCAAATGAAGACAGCCCAATACAGCACAGTACATAACAAGATTGCCCTGAGGGCCTGTTGGGAATATAGAATATCACTTCATCTGCATTTAAGGGCTGCAGCAACATCTGAATCCCAACTAAGCCTCTGGTGTTTTAGAGACCAAATACATAATGCTTGCAAGTAAGACAGCCAAAGACAGCTCATAAGACTGTTCTTACAAAGACATCCACTGCTTTCCAATTATTACTATGAGCTATAGCACTAATTCAACTCAGAGGTATGAATAGCTCCTAACACGTTCTTGGAAACAAAAATATGCAGTAGTTTTGAAAATGTGTATAATTTCTTACTATGCTAAGTTCTCATGAAGTTGTTTTACACACTGTCACAAAACTGCTGTTGTGTTAAAACTATCACAGCATCTATATCAACTTTAAGTCTTTGTCAGCTCCATCACTTACCTGATCAAAGAGTTGCTTCCCTGTAGTGTTGGGCTGGATGGCAAACTCCAGCTCAGCATCCATGGTGGTAACACGCACACTGATCTGGAAGACAGAGAACGCCTCATTACCACACGTGCTTTAAGCAACACTACCCAGTGATGAAAACCAGCCCCTGCCTACAGCCAGGGACCAGCTCCCAAGCCTCCACGAACATCACTGCCAGCAGTTAGTCACCTGCCCATATGAGCACACGGTTTCTAGTCTCCCTGTAGACTATAAACTCTTACACTGCGAAACAGGAAAGTTATTAGTTCCTGCTAATATTCCCATCTATATGCTGGCACATGAGAGCACCATTTACAGCTTATGAAGTTGAATTTCTACTGTGGAACATTCTGGTGCCTTTCAAAAAAGCAGAGGCGTTCCAAACCTCAGTACAAACAACCAGACATCCAAACCTTCATTTGAAGGATGGATGCCTTGGAAGTCCCCAGAAGCATTAACAACTCAGGCTGCTACAGAAGACTGGTCAATATTAACAATACTGTTCCAGTCTCCATGGGTATTTGGAGAAGCTATAGGGCACGATCCCAGATATGCTCCAAAGGCTGTGGGTACGAAGCAGATGGGACACAAGGATGATCTCAAGTGCTAAGGCAAAAAGGATGCATGCTGTTGCCTACTACTTTCATCTTTGGGAGATGAAAGACTGCTGAACACAACAGAAATGGTTTAGGTGTGATTTAATATTGCAGTCAAGATTTCATGACCATTAATTAGCCTTAGACATAAGTGGCAAGACCATGAATGGTCTCCCAGAAGAAACAGTATGACACTACCTTGACAAAGCCTCAGCATTACGCTTGCACCACGTGAAAGTGGTGAGGGATTGTACAAGGGAGTTCCCAGGTTCATCCCACAGCAGCAGGAAGAAGACACCTGTACATCTTTCACCAGCAGTTCTCCTGAAGCAAGTCAGATGCAACAGAGGCATTTCACCTCAAAGATTAGTATGAAACAGCCAATTCCATTCACAACACCACTATTTTGTACTTCATATCCCCTCATGATGAACCCTACAGGTTTTCTTGGTTTCAGTTTAGCTAAGAACTCCAGCATATTCTGTGAGAGCTTAAAGATAGGCTTAGCTCAGCAAAGCTGAAGTCAAGAAGAGTTACAGCTCTAATTGTTGCATGCATAAGGAATGCTATTGAGACATTACTGGAGCAAAGATATCATGAACAGACCAGAAGTAAGTTGGGTTTGAAACCATCTGAACCTTCTGACACAATGAAGTCAAATTCAGGAAAAACCATCCCATAGAAGTAGCAAGGAAAGAGCAAGCGACCTAAACTCGTGAGCAATCAAGTTTTGTTTAAAATTAGTAGCATGCAGTTGCATCTCTTGCTGTATCTTCCCAAAATTACTCTCCTCAGATACCAGATGTTGACAACTGGCTAATTTCACCGTGCTTTGGTGAACCAGGAATCCAGTCACTTGCTAGAAGGGCTGAATGCTCCCAAAACCAGCTTTGCTACTTGTTACCAGCCTCTTCTACTAGAATGAGTGCTGGCTTGTAAACCCAACTTACCCAGCACACCTACAGCTGAGAGCAGAGAGGTCCATAAGCCATGTCTAGGAGTTACATTAAATGAGCCACTAAGCAACAGGTTGCCTTGTTTGATTTAAAGTCTTTCCACCTAACACACTAATGTACCAGCTACCATGAAAGAAAAACAGCCTTTTTGCTCTACCGCTTAGGGATAAAGCACAGTAGCTACTCTTATCTGAGATCATCTGCATAGGTGATTGAACGCTGAAGTATCTGAGCACAGAGGAAGCACCAGAAAACAGAACTGAAACCTTTGTGGCAGCTCTTCGCAACCTGTGCCCGAATAGCTTATAAGCTACTCGGAGCAAACCAGACCTTAAAATTTAAAATAAAGCAGCTTCAATAAGTATCCTCATAATTCACACAAGATACTTATTGGTAAGAATCACAGTTAGCAGAGTAAAATGAGCTCCCACGCTGGAACCAGCAAGATTCCTTCCCTGTCACTCAAACACACTTCAGCTATCTCACCAGTTACCATCCTTCAACTGGTACATTCCATAGGAAGAGATCCACTTTTTTTGCCCTGGCAGAAGCCCCCTGTACTGAAGACGACCAGCAACCCAAGGTTTAGGAGCAGCAAAGTCTTGAATGGGGTCTGAACATCCAACTTCAGCCTGTGCTATTTTAGAAGACAGCATGAGCTAAGACACCACAGGAAACGGGCTCGTGTTGTAGAGAACCACACCCCGGTAATGCTAGCTTCCCCCATCGGAGTGAGGTCTGAACACACTCAACAGCACAGGGCTGGTAACCGTCCCCAGGCGGAGCTGGGAAAGCATGTTTTGGGCTGTGCCGGTGACATTTTAACCGCTACTTTCACTGTAATATAATTCTTGGCCAAGAGGTCAGTTTGCTGTAAAACTGAGCTTTGTTAAGCCTCACTGGTGTGGAAGCAACATACAAAGAATTTTTTCCCATATGCTACCAAGCTGGGTGGTTTTTTGAGCCAGTTACTGTGACGTGGAAAAAAAAAAGTGATGTTTCTATCGTTTCAGGTGGTGGGAGGCACAGCTCTCCATTCCCAGTTAGCAGATAAGAGGCCTGACAAAGCCTCAGAGCAGATGCAGCTTTACCAAGTGTTTTGCTACGTTTTGAGAGCCTGCGTACTGGGGCAGAAACATGAACCAGTTCTACTAGCACATGAAAAACATGAGAAAATAAGGAGCAAGGGAGCTTTCTTCTGAAAGACACCCAGGGGCCGCCCCACTATTGGCAATTCAGTTTCACTGATCTTCATGGGCTCTGCCTGCAGCTCTGACAAACTGAGACCTACAGACTGTCACCTCTACCTGACAAGTGAGCGCCAGGCACTGCATGTTTACCTTCATCCTCCTCATTCATTTAAAGTCTTACTTTTAGTAAAACCACTTTACTGAGGCTGCTGAGCTGAGTACTGCCCACAGATGTTACACAAGGGTTACACAACAAAAGCGCTGTATCAGAAGCAAGCCAGTGATCCAGTCCCATCATAATTTAGACTCTTGTTTGCCTTGTCTCTTGAAAATGATCCAGCCAAAGCACTTTTAAACCACGTATCTAGTTTGCCATCAATATTTATTCTAAGAAAAGCCTCAAGATTCATTAGCATTAAGTTTTAATACTTTGAATTTCTAAGCCATCTAATGATGTTTTCCTAGGTTTGAGGGCTGGCGTAACTATCAGCATGCTTACCATCTGGACTGCAAAGAGAATAAAATGCTTCTCAATAAGATAACCAACTTGGACTGCTGGGCATATAAAAATCCAGCTCTGTCAGTCCAGACAGGCAAGGTGCACACTGCTGAGATGTAAGGAACAGGAGTGAATACAGTGAGAAAACACACATCGCCCACCAGCAATCAGATCACAAGACCTACAGTGGAGCACTCATCCCCAATATATTACACCACTTTTGGAAAAGTTATTGTCGGTAAACTTTTGTTTTAAACTTTCAACATTCAGAAGGTGGTTCTGGAGTACTTACTGGATTTCGTCGTCAACAGATTTGCCAAAAATACTAGCCTAACACAGTAATTTAAATAGAATTTGAGTATAAAAGCAACTCATTGAGTTTCTTCATCATAGCATTTATAATGCACTCGCTACTGCATCCAAGTGTCTGCAACCCTCTAAATTATACCTGGATCTTAAACTAGCAGAAATTTTACCCTAGTAGGTGGCCTCTAAATAGCCTTCTTTTGTATCTCCATCATGATTTAATATAAAATTTTGCATACAACCAGCTAGCAACATTATATGAAAAGCTTCCAGAGGAGGCTGTCTTACACCTTACAACAAAATTCAAGTATCACATTTCAACAGGCAAATTTACACTCAAACTAAAAAAAAATGCATGAAAAAAAGCCCATATTTAACCAATTCATTTCATAACAGCTACAGGAAAGAGCTAGAAACCTAGCAACTCTTCCTCTTCTCTATTTGAGGAATTGCCATTGTTCTACCAGTCCAAGCACTGCTACAGATTGCCACTACCAGATCATATTGAAGAGCTTCCTGCCGCCAAGGACGGCGTTGCAGCGAGGGCAAGACCTCCTGAGCAGACAGAACCTCTCACATGAAGAGACACTGTTCCTGTCCCCAGAGCCGCTGCAGCCAGATAAAGCTCCTTTTGCTAGGTGCCTGGTACCGCTGTCTGCAAAGTCTGTCTCCTGCAGTCTGCTGTTAAAACACCAAAGGAGGAGGGGAGTGGTGTTCTACAGCATGTGAAAGCTTTTACCTATCTTTCCAGAAATTTTAACATTGCCCAAATTTTAACATTGCCCATATATCTTCAAGTCTCACTCTCTGCCCCACCGAGATTCCCTGTGAGTTCTAGTAGCAGTGGTGATTATCAGTTATCTTCCAGGTCTCTGAGTGAGCCCTGCTAATAACCTGCTATAACTACTTCCTAAGATAAAAATATATAGCTGCATATTGCAGAACAAACAGGAAAGGCTGATACCGTCACACTAAGTAACAGATGCATTGACTGTACTGATGTCCCAGATGAGCACTGCAAGAGGCAGAACAGACAGTTCTGGTCATCATAAGTTGGGACAGGAACAGAACACTAGGAAATCCATGTCAGAATAATAGGTAGAGTCAGCACAACAGAGTATCAGTCTCTACAAAGCCATGACCCCGAGCTAAAGCTTCTTTCCTCCCTGGATTTCCTGCGTGCAAGGAAGCTGTTATATACCCTGCCGGTCTGTAGGCTTCAAGCTTCAGCTATTCACACTTCCCAGGTTCACACCACGAAGTGGACTATTTCTGGAGAAAACGGCATAGGGAAACATCATAGTTTATTGCTCATTGACCTGTTATAGAAGCCCACTTAAATTTCAAGTCATTCTTTATAGACCCTCTAGGCTACAGGGTACCAGTTCACGCAGCAGTTTCTGCAGGTAACGATACCAGACTAACACCGTGCATCAGTTCCAACAGCTCTGACCAGAGAAGCACATAATGAACTCCAACTCAAGATCTTCTAAGGCATTCTAATAATCTAAACACCTCTTCCCTTTTGGATATCAGCAAGATTAACAACAGTATAGTAAATATAAGAAGAATTGTTCCCCTATCCCTTAGGACGCATGAGTTCTCTGGAGAAGTGCTCCCCAAGGCTGTACTTCACTTCCCACCGCCGAGGCCAGCCAACATGGGCCAGCTGCGACGACCGGAGTCACACGCCAGCCCGCAGGGTGTACCAGGGCTTCGTCCTGTGCACAGCCTTGGAAGAGCATCAGCGGCCATGCCCCCCCACCTGCAGCACCAGCAATACTCACAGACATCTGGCTCCTTCCCCAGTGCCAGCACTGTGCCGAAACAGCCCTGGGTTCTCTCTGTTAGGGTGAGGCTGGAATAGGGTCATGTGAAAGTGCTTGCAATTTCTAAAGGGATTATGCTTAATTAAACCAAGCCCCCTTCCAGCAGTCTTAAAGGGCCTTTTCATACCACTAAGCTTATCAGGGAGCAGAACGGGCACCCCAGGCACTGCACCGCAGCCCCCAGAGCACATTAACCCTCCAAGCGCTCCCGGGAGCTCCCAACCCTTACCGCTGCCCGCTGGCAGGGACGCAAGCAGGCCACAAGGCCAAGGCAGGCATCCCATTCCATCCTACTATGGTGATTTAAATTCCATCATAATACAGCCGAAGAGAAAGCTTGCCTGCCTGCGATGCACTCAGCATCCGTGAGCCACAAGCAAGAGCTAACGTGCTACATCACCACCCTTACAGGCACGGATTGTTTCTTGGCTCTGTTTGGGTACCTAACTACAGCCTGTAGCAGGAACTCACCCTTTAAAGAATCCCTGATAATTTTAGTGGAGAGCCTGAAGACAAAGAGCTGATGCTACAGAAAAATCGAGCTTCCGTGCACATAGCATAAGATAACTCAAAAATGTAAGACTAAAAATGGACACGTGCAAAGATCATTATCTGAAACCATTTTACCAGATATGCCACCCCCATGACTGCTTTAAGAGGAGAAAAATTGCACTTTCCCCACCCATTCCCCCTTCTCTTTGCACATTTGACAGTGCAGCATCTACACTCATTTTGCAGAAGTAGCTGACAGTTATTCAGTTGGGGCTATTTTTAATGTCATTTCCGACAAAGCCAGACAGATACGGCGTTGACTGTACCTTTCAGCAATACACCAGCTATAAACACATCCCAAGTGTCCGCACCTCCTGCGTGTTAAAACATCACACAGGAGTCAGCAGTAGATGGTGGATCCAAGTACCAAGATGCCCAAGGATCTCGCAGCTTACTGCCTTTCTTATTGTTACCTTATGCACCCAACCACCGTTTAGAACGGGCTCAGTATCACAAGCTTCAGACTATTTTACATGAACAAGACACACGTGGCTGTCATTAAAGTACACCAAAAAAAAAAAAAATCCAACTGTAGCAGTCAGATTCAGCAAGAAATGGCAGGTTTACATGAAGCTTACAGTAAAATTCATCCACTGTTAAGCTGAATTCCACAGCTCAGTGTCTCCTACCGAGGGAAACTTCAGTTTGTGCCTATAATAAAACTGAATTAAAAGCCACCTGCAGAGGGAGGACAGGCTTCTCTGAGCAGCCAGCGACAAAAGGAACAAGGGACTGGATACTCCAATCCCAATTAACAGGCTCAACCACTGTTTTGAGTTCAGCTTGGCAGAGGCAGCACGAACTGTATCTGGAAGCACAGAAAGCAGCTCCACTTACTACCTTCAGTAGCAAATATATTTTCCTGGCCTGTTCCTGTATCCCCCCCACCACACACATCCCCCCCACCCACTCTGTAGGCGATTATACATCTAGTGTGCTACGAAACACACATCACTGGGCTCTAGACCAAAAACATGAGGAACTGGCAGCATCCTCCAGATTCCACTGGAAAGTGCATTTCGCTGCTGACTGACCTGGAGATCACAAACATGATCCAAGTCCTCAAGGAGAGTCCATAACTGCTGGGTTTACGTGCAGAGCCATACATGCAATATGCTGTTTAAGCATACTACCAGTATTAATAAGTTCACTTCAACAACAAACTTCCTTTGGTTAAAATCAAGTGACAGGGCAGAGCAGCGCCCCATCAGTAAAATCTCATACTTGGCTCAGCATTTGAACTAAAATGTTAAAAGAGCCAATCCCTTGCACTGCAGCACAATTATCACAGATGAGCAAACTGACCAAGTGATAAACTGAAGGAAAGCTGGGAGAAGGCACCAGCCGCTGACATCCCAGAGGGACAGACAGCTCTGAAGCCGTGGAGGGTGTCAAGCTGTGCTCTGCTCCAAAGGTGAGGGAGAGGCTTAACTTCACTGCACAGCCCTGTTCGCGCATGGGCACCAGTGAGCCCGTCCAGGAAGCAATTGGGCTAAATTTAACAGGATTTCTGCTCACGTGGTCTTACTCTCTCCCTGTGCAGAAGCCCAGCAGCAAGCCAGCTTAGATTCAGAAACCACCGTGGAGCCACACCTTGACATTACAGCTGCGTGCGGTTGGAGGGGGTCACCGGACGCTTGGTCCCCAGCCAGGCGAGAAGGCAGCCTCACACAGCTTCAGGACAGCAAGAGGAAAAGGCTGCCGCAGGAAGCGAGCCACAGCAACAGCGGGCAAGACTGAGAAAGTTCACAGCTGAGAAAAGCTTCAGCTTTTTTGCAGAAACTGAACTGAGAAAGGGTGGAGGAGGGAGCACCCGAGCTGCAGGGAGCCAGACGTGCCCTGTGACACAAGGCTGCATCCCACACCTCTGCCCCTAACTGCCAACAAAACTCACCTTTGCAGCACTGGTTTACTAGCACGGGAGGAAGCCAGTTCCAGCACACTGACCATTAAAAAGGTACGCTGCGGGTTACCCACTCTTCTAGCATGGAAGCCTTTTAGAAGTACCTCGGCCACAAGTGAAACTTGGAAGAGGAGAATTTCTGCTTTACCTAACAAAGGAATTCAAAATAAGCTGATTCTGTGTCCACTCCAACAGCATTTTCTGTACTCGTTTCTGACAGGTTCATAGCAGGCGTGTATCCAGTGGCTGAAAGAGCCAATCCCTATTCTTGAAAAGAATAAAGAGAAGAAATTGACTGAGGTGGCTGTAAGAATCTGGTATAAAATATAATGCTAAAGCAGTCAATTCCAAAAGGGAAACCAAGTGATTTATCCCAATATAAACCCTGTCATACTGTAGTGTCAGAGCCCCAAATATGCATTTGTTTGGCTGTTAATGCAAGAGACTATTTTGAGATGAATGTGGACTGCTCATCTCCCAGTGATAAGGAAAATAAAATTCTTCCATACACCCAGTGGTAAACAGGAATGTTCCCATGAAAAAGTTTCCTTGAAGACACTTGCTGCCATTGAAAAGGTAATGCCTACTGAGCACACCAACACAGCAGTATTTTGTTGCTTTTCTGCTTCTCAAAACCAAGTGTGAGAAGCCACAGCTACCTTTGAGCTGAAAGTCCCCCTTTGCAAGTAAGTCATCAACACCAAGTGTTCAGAGGGGCCTGAGCACAGGGCAACCAAGTGGAGCCCAAAAGAATCCTTCGTGCAGGACATTTCCATCAGTCCAGGGATTACTCAAAGTCAGGGCATATACTTCAGGCATCCTTATATCCTAGGGCTTCTTTTTTCACCCCTCTCCTCAAGTAGTGGAGAATCAGGTTTATTACCCCCAAGGACAGTGTCTCTAAAAACAACGAGGTCTTCAAACCACATTCACAGAGCTCACAAAAAGGCTTCAAAAAAGCCTATTCCTTATAAAAAGGGGCTGATGGTTGCAGTTGCCTTAAAGGATACACTCACTCCGCCTCAACCTTTCAGTTCTCTCATAATCAATGTTTCAAGGGTCCGGAGCTGCCGCCTGCAATTAGTACCAGCCAGCACACACTAGTAACGCAGGAACAGAGCCAGGCAAAGCCGGGGCTATGCCAATGCTGCTTAACAGGTTGGAGAACTCAGCGTTTTAGAAACCCAGAGGCATCATTTACCCCATTAGTGATCTGATATGAGCAGGCAACTTTTTCAGGATTAAAAGTCCTACTTTACAAGAAGATTACTACAGAGTTATCCATTCAAATCATTACCAAAAAATACAGGGAATTCCCCTACCCCCTAACACAGCATGGCTTCCAAAATCACTTAATGACATGTTTCCAAGTTAAAGCGACTTGAGTACAATTCCTTCCTTTCCAACCAAGCAGAGAGTAAGTAGTCACATCCTTCCAGTGGTGTTTCAACACCATGGCTGTCAGCAGCTTGCCACCCTGTCCAGAGGGCAAGCCAGTTTCGGTTTGACAAAAGGAGTTGCGAGATCAGAGTACTAAGCCAGTGGAAGAAGCCATGGGTGGATCCCCACACTTACAGTCAAGTCCAGATAATCGTATGCCATTTATTACAACACTTACTCATAACCTTGTGCAATGGATCAATTCCTCTATTTTTGCCATTTCCTTTCTCATGAAGGGATTCCTCATGCACCTCCCTTCGCTTTCCTGTAGCTGTTCCAAGCCATTAACACTGCCGTTTGCTACTGCTTTAGAGCTAGCTGAAGATGCCCTTAGGGTAACTATTTTTGTACCTGTTGTTTGAGCTACTTAGAGACAACATCCTTTACTACTCAAAACCCATAAAGTGATTAAAAATAATGGGGAAAAACACTGACTTCTTTTCCCCAACATCCGGGTCGGAAGGTAAAACTTGAAGCAAAACCCAGCCATATGCCATTGCCATCATTCAACTTCCACGCTCTGGGGTTTTTGGTTTTGGTTTAGGGTGGGGTTATTTTTTGGGGGTTGTTTGTTGTTCTTTGTAAATGCCCATTTGTTTTGTGCCTGTTAGAAGTTGTTACTCTCTGGAGAAAAGGTGCATACCTATCATGGCCTGCACACCCTAATAGCAAGGTTGGCAGTTGTACTTTGCATGTTTGAGCTTTAGCTAGGGATGTGGTTATGCTCTTCAACACAAAGGCAGTCGGTATGTTTGAAATGCCACCAGCGGTACGGGTGACATTCCTCACAACTATTGCGTGCCCCTCCCAGGCAATTTATTCACAGGGCAGAAACAAGTATTTTGTGCTGCCCCCCCCAAACGTACACCGCACACTAGTGCAGCTGCTCCTACGGTAGCTTAACCAGCAAAACAGTTCCAACAATCTCCATCACCACTGGAAACATTCCAGATTTTCTGAGAAGACTTAGAAGGCAGGTTTCCGTTCCCCATCCCTAAACCTGCCTTAGTCTAGTTCTTCCCTCCCAAGCTTCATTCCAAAGGCAGGGGATTTCCCAGTACAGTTTAACAGCTGCAAAGACCCAGTTCAAGGGGTTAAGCAGCCAAGCCTGGTAGCCAAGATGCATTTCCAGACAGCCAATAAGCTTTCCAAACCTAGCATCCAGTGGATGCCTGCCAAAATTACAAGCAGCTATTTTGCTGGAAGGGGCTCAAAACAAGATCAAGACAGGATGCTACCAAGACAAGTGTGAGCTGTACAGAGGCACCATACGAAAAGTACTTGAGGTTCCTGAGCTAATAGACTAAATACTCATTCCTTATGGAAAAGGTCTCTAAATTTACCTGCAGTTCAGAACTGTTCAAGATGTAACTTGGAATTGAGGGGCAAATTCAAAAAAAGCTCTTCTTGGATGCTCTGCTTATCATTCCAGGGGCTTTCCACAGGGAAGACAGCAGAAAGGTAACTGCTGTGTCTGAGCTCTTCCTTCTGAAGGTTTCTCACGATTATGTCAGAAATGTGCTTATCTGTTTAACATTTTTCTCTGCTCTCCAACCAAGAGACACCCAGCATTTCAGCTCAGTGCTGCGGAGCGGGGCAGCTGAACACAGGGCCGCCTGTTGCAGGCACCCAGAGCACTGCTGGGGTGTGGCTCGGAGAGCCTTGGCCAGCTCACAGCACTCACTCAATGTCTGAACAATAGCCAGACTTCTAGGAGCTAGAACACAGCCTTACTGTGGGATCTGACTGCCCAGACTATGAGCCATCCCTCCAAATTTAACTGCAGGCACAGTCAAGAGTGAGGTAAAGCTGTTTCATCATCCTGTGATTTGCAGTTTATCGTTTCTAGCGAGGTAGACAAATCCTGAAACTTCCTTTTGGTACAGGGTCTCATTTAGGCTGGTTGCCTTGTCATACCTACGTAGGTCACAGTTCCCTAAAACACAGGATTTCCCTGAAATGGCTCATTTCTACGCTTTAATATTCAGTTTCCCCACCCACATTTTCTTTCCTCTCCGCCAACCTATTTTAGGTTTTTAATAGCTCTGTTGGGACTGCACATAGTTTATAAAAGACCAGCTTGTGATTGCTGAAGTACCTTTTGTTATTTTAAGCTTCATCCAGTTCAAGCACTTGAGCTTTCCTAATATAGGAGAGCAGCAACACCACCAGGACACACAGAACCCCATGTCCCGAAAGGCTCCCAACGAGCCCGGGCAGCCGCAGAGAGCGGTGCCAGCACCCGCAGGGTGCGGTCCCACCACACAGCAAACCACCCAAAATGGCCTGCACTCCCCCCCTCCACTGGCTGCCTTCCTTGGGTTCATATGAGCATTCCAGGCCTATAGGACCAGAGAGTAAATCACAGAGAGAATAAATCATCCGTTATTTCTTACAGCAGAAACATTTTATTGGTGCCATTCACTACGTTTACACAGGGGGACTGCTACTGGCACAGACTGCAGGAAGAGGGAAGGGTAAGATGAATTTTTGGGTACAATTGGACGAGATGGGCCAAGCTATTGAAGCACTTACTCCTCACTCCCAGGCACTCCTGCTCTATCCTTCGCAGCAGCCTTGACACATAAGATTTAACCCTCATCAAGCTACACGTGCACACACCATTAACCCAGCTCCCGCTGAGTGAGCGGAACGGATGCACTATGGAGCTGGACTATCCGAGGCAGTACAAGGCAGGAACACACAGACAGGAACAAAACTTACAGTGGCAGCAAACCATCAAAGTTCTCAAACATGCAACCAAGCTGATCTAGTTCATTTAAGGCTGCAGTTAAATGCATACGCTCAAATCACACTCATACACCTCTCGAAACACTGTTTGAAATTGGGCTATTGGAAAACAGTGCCTGATAAACTTCAGGTACCACTGGACACCCAGATGCATGCATGCTGCTAAATGCCCAGGAATCCCAGTGGTCAAGTAAGATCTATTAACGTGTCCTTTTAAATACAGGTCCATCACATACCACCCTTACGGTGAACAGAATTAAGGGTAGATGATAGCTGGACATTCACAGATCAGGCAGACTAAGCAGTCAAAAACCAGCCATAGCCGAAGTTGCCACTTAGACCATTTCAGGTGCAAAAATAAACAACATTCTACATCATGTAGCTTTAAGTTAAAGGCTGTAGCTGTCTCTACAGCTATAGAGAGACAGTCACAATTTAAAGAACAGAATAAAGTCTTACACTTCCAGTGACTACTACAGAGTCAAGCTACTCCTGATTTGCTACAGGGCTGCATATTCCAAAACAGTGCTGTAAGCATCTCTAAGAAGCGACTATCCAATGCATCAGTAACACACTGCCCCCAGACCTCTCGCAGCTTACCATCATGTTCTGGCCTACGCCAGCTTCATGTGTGTGTTTAGAACACTGCCTGGGCATAACCAGAGACACCCTGCACAGACCAACTTGTACAAGCACACACAACAGGCAAGACAGCTGTACTCACAAGTAACTAGACATATTAAGCACTCCTTAAAAAAGGGTTTGTTTTTGATAACATTTAATCACTATACTTGACTAGCTCTTTTACTTTCTCCATTCCTTGGCATTCCAGAAGATGAGGTTAAGAACTTCCATGCACCTACACAATATTTCGCAAGTTCCAGCACTTTCCAAGTTATCTTTGTCAAGAACCACTGTCCCACTAACCAAAATCCTGAACAACCCAATCTGACTTAGAAAGCAGCCTAATTTGAAGTCAGCCTTGTTCTGAGCATGGGGTTGGACCAGACGACTTCTAGGGTGCTCTCAGCTTAACTTTTTCGACAACTCTACAAGACTGCAAAGGCTGTTGGGGAGTTAACCTGCATTAGCTTCAACATTTATAATGCTCATGGCAGAAACTGGCATCCTGTATCAAGCAGGCAGGAGCAATTTCCTTACACGATTTGTGGTTTCGGTATTTAGACCCTTTAAGCCTCCTCTACAGAGATGTTATGGACTATCTTTAGGCAGCCAAACGTGCAGATGAGCCAAACAGTCAGTGGTCTTCCTGAAACTGAAGGCCAAAACTGAGAAACACAACTGAGTAGTGGGAAGAGAAATAGCCAGATGCTGCGTACTTCTCCTGTGTACGTCAACATACACACAAATATCTTACAACAGCAAACAGTAAAACTTACTAGGTTAACAAGAGGCAGGGAGCCTGCAAAGCCACCTTCTACAAAGAGCATTCATAAGCCAACTTGAGAGTTTAGTTCTTATTCAGACCTGCTGTGAAGGGTTGCTTTTTGTTAGGTTTTCAGGGTTTGGTTTTTTTTTTCCATATGCTAAGGAATAGCAGCATAGGATTTGCAGGCATTAGTTCAACTTTGATCAAAGCCTGAGGCTCCTTCAGCATTCCTGCATGCAGCTACCTCATCCCCACTGCACATCTCCAGAACACTAGCAGCTCTTGCTAAGGCTTGCTGTGAAGACAGATAGACCCATGCTAATCCATCCAGTAACTCATCTTTCTCTAAGGGAATAGCAGAATGTGCTGGTTTTAGTTGAGACAAAGTTATTTTTCCTAACAGTGGCTAAACCATGACACAGACCAATGAAATCCCTTCATTTACAAGACTATCTGAATCCCCTCAGACCCAAACTAGTTTCAAATCCTTCCAAACACTGCAAAATCAAAGCTGTCCTTAGACTATTGTAAAAGAATTTCACTGGAAAGTCCTCTATTCCAAACTCCGTGACCTAAGCATCTGCACAGTCATTTGCAAAGAGATAAGGAAAAACATGAAAGGACAGAGTAACGGCAGCACACAGTCCCAAAAATACAAAGGGAGGAATCACATAACACTCACCCTTCCTCAAAACTGGGGGCACCAGCTTACTGAGAAGCAAGCTCTGATGCTGTGAATCTTAAATTTGAAATACCTAATATGGATTTGAGGGATTCCATCCAAAAAGAAGATACTCCCACAAGCCAACTTTTTTTGCAGCACGGGTGAAAGCCACTTTCAAAGCTCAGCCAGGGGAGAAGTGCGTCATCACCTCCTCTAAGCTACATTTAGTGCTTAGCAGCACAGACTTTGCACAGAGGTTAACCAAATACAGAGCAAACAAGCATGTATATTGTCTGTCAGAACTGAAGCAGCAAAGGAGAAGCAGGACAGCCTTCTGTAGATCTCTACTTGATTATTTAGCATTTGTCAGAACAAACTCTAAGATAGCGTCTTACTTCCTGCGTATGACACTGAAGCAAGTACGGTTCAGGACGCTTCATCTTCAGTTGATTGCTCTGATCTTCTGGCCATTTGGAAGTTACTCAGTCCTTCTATCTGCTGAAACTTTTGAGAGACTCAAGACAGACACTACAGCGGTACGTTTTTACAGCTGAAGATGCTGACAGGTATCCTGATTTGAAAAAGATCTCTACCCTATTCTGTTGGGTGTGCAAAGGGGTGTTCAAACTAAGCATAATATATACTGCACTGCAGCTTGCCATCAACATTCAACTTGAGGTGTTAGAAACAAACCACAGAACCAGAAAAAGGAAAAACAACAAACCCCGAGTTGTGTCTGTGAGCTTTAACTCACTTCCACATACACAGCTGTCACCAGAACACCCCAGGTATACGCTGTGCCCATCAGTGCAGAAGCCATTGGTGTCTATAGATTTCATGCAGCCCAGAACACTTGCAGCAGCAAGTCATTAAAAGAAGAGCAAGAAAATTCTGAATCTTCGGGAATTTACTGCTAGAACTTAGTGCTTCACTGTTTGTTGTGGCTGGCTCAGAATACCATTTTACCAGTGTGAGGTGCAGTTCAGTGTTTTAAACCAAAAAAAGAGGTTACATCAGCAGGCAGTGAACACTTCTGGATTTTTTGAACACCAAGTTCAGTTAACAGAGGCTCCTTGCTTGCTTTTTGGAGCAAAGGACTAACATCATGGCAGCAAGGAAAGCGTGTAATCTCAGTATTCCAGCAAAGTATGTCACAGTCCAGCTCCCATAACAAAGGCAGCACAATGGAGCTGCAAGCCAGAGGACTAAGACACATTAAAGTATTTTCTTGGTTTAC
The DNA here is from genome assembly GCF_000690775.1 of Eurypyga helias. Taxonomy (NCBI): domain Eukaryota; kingdom Metazoa; phylum Chordata; class Aves; order Eurypygiformes; family Eurypygidae; genus Eurypyga; species Eurypyga helias. The sequence continues at coordinate 42,372 of NW_010235158.1, forward strand.
TGATAAAAAGTGTTTTATGGTCCTAAATAAAAGCCACCACCTTCCCAACACTGGACTCTGAGTTTTCAAGTATTGTAAGTAATCCTAGCTTTTTCTGACCCCATTATTCAACCTACTAGTACCCTTACAGTTTTTGAGGCAGCTCGCAGTCACATCTAACAGTTCATTCATCAAGCAGCTTCTGATTCTCTAGGAGATGGTGGATGTTGCATAGAATATCATCATTTTACTGCTCTCTGCTTCCTGTACTTGACCAATGCAAGTTTGCATGTTGAGTGCTCCCCGGTGAAAACACAGATACCGCAACAACAATCCAGTTGCTTACACAGCACGCTTGCAGAAAGAGAAGAAAGGTTTCTCAGCTTGAGGTTAAGCTCAGATCCTGATTTTTCACTGAGTATAACTGTAGCCACAGAGCACCAAATACAGCAGACACTGGATTCAATACACCTCAGCTGAAGTTCTCATTATCTACCCAATAAAACAAACTAAGTGAGCCAGTTCACCTTTTCAAAAGTGATTTTAAATTTCCTTAATATATAGATATCTGTAGGGGCAAATGAAATAACCAGATGTTGGCAAAGTAGTTACTGATGCTTAAGCTTTTGATCTTGTCTCACAGAGCAGAGCTGCCTTAAGATTTGGTGAGGAATATACAGTAGTTACAAACAGTAAACTAGAAAAGCAACACCTTTCTGACGTTGCAGTGACCTGTAACCCCATTAATGAATGCTGTCAAGAAAAACTTAGTAGAACATATGAATATAATGAGTAAACCTAATCAATTATCATCCCTAAGGGATACCTTTGTATTTAAAAAACACCCCACCAAACAGAAAACCTGGACACACACCAGCAAGTCACACACCCCAAACGGTGTCACGGTGTTGCATGGTGTCATAGCTCGGGGGCACTACACACTACAATAGAAGCAAGTTCCAACCCATTCAGCTTTCCAGGCGCTTTCTTGACATACAGTTACTAGATCTGGTTTAGTGGCAGATCTTAACTAGATTAACCAAATAATTGAGCACTACTTAAAGGCATTTAAAGGCCAACGTAATCATCAGGCACAGCCAACATGGGTTCACAAAGGGAAAGTCCTAACTAGTCTGAGATCCTTCCACAATTGGGTCACCCGCCTAATGGATGAAAGGAAGGCAATGGATGCAGTTTTTCTGGATTTTAGTAAGCCTTTTGATACTGTCCCTCACAGTACCTTCTGGACTAGTCATCCAACTGTGAAATGAGCAGGGTCACTGTGCTGGGTGAAGAACTGGCTGTGTGGCAGGGGTCAAGGGGCTACAGCAAATGGGGCTACATATGGCTGGCAGCCAGTCACCAGTGGTGTTCCTCAGGGCACACTCCTAGGGCCACTCATATTCAATACATTTATCAGGGATCTGGATGCACAAGTTGAATGAACCATCAGCAAATTAACAGACGATACCGAACTGGGAAGTGCTGTTGACTTTCTTGAGGGACAGGAGGCCTTGCAGAGGGATCTAGATAGACTGGTGATGGGGCTAGAGGGCATATCCTCTGCAGAGCAGCTGAGAGCTCTGGGATTGTCTAGTTTGGAAAGAAGGAGGATGAGGGGTGACCTCATTGCCCTCTGCAGCTTCCTGAGGAGAGGATGCACTGAGCTCTTCTCCCTGGGATCCAGGGACAGGACATGTGGGAACAGCTCAAACCTGCATCAGGGGAGAATCAGATTTGGTATGAGGAAGCATTTCTTTAGAGAGAGGGTGCTCAAACCCTGGAACTGGCTTCCTGGAGAGCTGGTCAACGCCCTGTGACTGTCAGTGTTTAACAGGCATTTGGACAGTGCCCTTAACAACATGCTTTAACTTTTGGGCAACCCTGAATTGGTCAGGACCAGATGATCATTGTAGGTCCCTTCCAACTGAACTGTTCTGTTCTAAGTAGAGGTTGTGATGGACAGCCCTATTTCTTTTAGAGCCCAACAAAAAGATAAAACACACTATTGCAGGCACATTGAACAAAAAGTAGTTTAATTACAGGACAAAATCCCTTGAAATTCCTTACCCACCCTAAAAACACTGTCTCCTTTGAAGGAGGCTACAGAAGCCAAGTTCATTAAGAACCTTTAACTTTCCAGGTTTCACCTTTAGAAAGCTACTCTTAACAACCTTGAAAAATGTATCTTCCTATTCTGAACAAAAAGTGACATCTCTGGGGGGTGGGTGATGTCAGTGCTCTGACACTTCACCCTAACCATTGGTCTGGCAGCTCATTTCTTGCTTTGTGACCAAGCACAGAAGTAATACTGGAGAGTCAAGTTCAGTACAGTTTAAAAGCTATGGCAGGGAGAGATTTAGCCCAGAATTCCATGCTTTATTAGCCTGCATTACATAAACCCAAATATATTTATTAAATGGCGCAACTAAAGTGATTGATGGGACTGTGATGGCAGATTTTTCCTGTATTTAGCCACTTCCCCAGCATAACTAGGTCTCCCAATCCAGAGAAAAAAAATATTTTGAGTCATAAGGGCTTACCAAGGAGGAGAAGAGGATATACAAATGGGCAAGAAGGGCTCATGGCTGCAGGTAGTCACCAGTTTTCCTTTAAGAAGGAAATACCTGGAGAACATCAGAAGGCATACAAGCACAGAACAGCAGTTCCTCAATGTTCTGTACACAAGACTGACAATGACTTAACCTCCCCTGTCACCAGGAAAAAATACTGAGGTTTTACAGTATTCACACTCCAGGCATGGCTGTTCTCCAGCAGCCTTTCTCCACAAGGTAAACAAGTTGACCAATAGTGCTAGAAACCTGCAGGAGTGTAGCTGAGCCTAGACCGTGCAGACCATGCCATGTTTATTCACCAGTTATTCTCCTCCTGATCTCTTCTGAGACTGGAGGATTTTCTACACAGCATCACTGCTGGCGGAGTCTGTCTCTTCCCTCTCCTAGTCTGTCATCCCATTCTTGCCTAATTGCACGTTCCTCTACAGAGCTGAGTGGATTCAGAGCTTTTTCATTCATTCATTCCTCCTTTAGGGGCACCCCTGTGCCTTTGTAGCTATTCATCAACAAGCAATGGCCAAAGGGAGTCAAACCTAGCATGGGCAACGCTCCGATTTCTTAGCCTAGGAATGGGATGAGAACTGACCATCATTGCTTCATCCAAAGTTTGTAGTTTTGAATAGGCCTCAGAAAAACTACAACTTCAGAGATGCTGCAACAACAAGAAAAAAAGGCATTTTGCAGGAGTCATACCATTAACCTCTTCAGAGAGTATTTTCTCCCTATTTAATACAAGTTCAACAAGCTGCTAAACAAAGGCCAGGAAGTTCTGACTGCCCCGGTACTTCACTGGCGGATCACACATTCATCCAAGTGAAGATATCCTTTCACAGCCACACAGGAAGGAAGCAGCACTGATCTCCCCCCGATGTATCCACAGCCATAATTGTGTTCTAGTGGAAGGCATCCCTGCCCATGGCAAGGGGGTTGGAACTAGATGGTCTTTAAGGTCCCTTCCAACCCAAACCATTCTGTGATAGTTGTCTCTTGTCAACATAAGACCCAAATCTCTGCAATTTCAGGTTTTAAATCTCCAAGCTGACCCTGTGGTTTTATAACCACCAAGCTTACTGGTGACTTACTCTTCCTACATCCCTGCCAAGTATTTGCTACACAGTGTTTTAAACATAAAGTCACTGTTAGCTGCTGGAGTCAGAAGGGTGGGTTTTGTGCCCACAACTTCCAAAACACTTGAGCGCCCCACCTAGAAACAGTCATAGACAGACGTGTTACAAAAAGGTTTGCCCAAAGGAGTAGCCTTTCATGAATCCAGAGACTTCAGCCTGCTTTGGAAGTTGCAGATGGGATAAACCCAAACTCCTTTGATGCAGTATTATTGGCGGCACTATGCAAATTCCTGAAAACACCCCTAGGGAAAAGCAAGCAATTAACTGGCTGCTTACTAGTGCTCTTCATTTACATGTTAATTGCCCTGGATTATTCCTGCGCAGGGAGGGATTTCCTCTTTTCCAACAGCGTGTCGGCAACAGCAGAAACTCCTCGCAGGATGATGTTGATTTCTAGCGTAAGCACCCAGCAGACAAACCAGACAGGGGGGGCGGGGGAAGACCCGAGGAGTTGGTGTTGAGATCTTGGAACCCTCTTTCAAGCAGACCCCATTGTAGTCCTCAGAACAGCGATTAAGCACAGATAACAGCTTTATTGTGCAAATTCAGGGAGGCCCTCTCGCTACACAGAAGGGAAGGAAAAAAAAAAAGAAAAAGGGAAAAGCCATCAGCCAAATAAGGTTGTTTTAGCTGCACCGAGCCAGGAAAGAGCCGGGAGGTGACGTAGCGAGAGGAAGCTTTGAGTCAGCTTCCTTTGTGAGCTGGAGCCGGGCCAGAGCTACCTCTGCAGCCCAGTTTCTGCGGGAAGCGCCCGTTGCTGGCGGAGCCCCGCGGCTCCGGACCGGTCCTGCCCCCCGCACCGCTCCCCCCCGCAGCGCGGGCGGGAGGAGTGCGAACCCATCAGCTGCCTTTCGTGGGGCTACCTCGGGGCTTCAGCGAGCTCTCTGCAGGGTTTCACCCCACACCAGCCGTAAAACAACCGAAACAAGTTTCCTCTAGAGGCAGTGATGCCATTTCCTGTCAAAAAAAGGAGTCCATATTAAGACATCTTGTGAACGATCCTCACGAGAAAAGCAAGAATTGTCATTAATTAGACGAGGCAGAGTCACCCCAAGGAAAGTGCCGCAACCCCTTCCAGGTCCAAAAAAGGTACTGCCTGTAAAGGTTAAGGGGACAGGGTATTTGCAAGAAAGGAGATGATGTAAAGCTTTCCTTGGGCTCTTTTTGATGTGTGCACCTCCAAGCAACAGACCACGAGGCCGAAACCAAAAAACGGACTCAGCTAACACGTTTAATCTTCTAGGACTTCCGGTACAACAAGCACTCTTAGGCCTAACATGTCACATTAGAGTTTTAAGAACTGAATCACGACTGCCAGTTCAGATCAGGCACTCGCCCACTACAGGCTGAAGCCACTCTAACTGATGTTTTAGGCACAACACTGACAGTTCGGTGCAAAGTTCACTAAGAAGGGGGAGCAAGATTGTACTAGTATGTAAAAACAAAGCAAGCACTAATGCTATCAACGGTATTCCTTAAACTCTCTGATTAAATTTAACAGAAGGCCCAGAAGTACCCAACACAGGCTTCTGCTCTCTGTCGGGCGTAACAGCTCCATCTGCACCAGACGTAAAACCTTGCTTTTCTTGTAGGACCTAGGAACCAAGCTGATGAATACAAAGCGAGACAGGCTGTAAAGGCTTTTATTCCATGGTGGGTATAAAGCTAATTCATTGTACACCAGTCCAGCAGTTTGCCTGGTTCAACAATACAAAGGGAGACAGGTTGTAAAGGCTTTTTTTATTCCATGGTGGGTATAAAGCTAATTCATTGTACACCAGTCCAGCAGTTTGCCTGGTTCAACTGTGCACTCGACATGGTTTAACTATGGTTGCTTCTGAAATACAAAGTCACCTGAAATTCAGCAGCAGGAGCAAAACCAATTTCAGCGTAACGCAAGGTCTTTGGGAGCTGTCAAACACACCTATTTACAGCAACTCCATGTATCTGATAGTGTTAAAAACAAGGTACAGTGGATGGAGTTTGCTACTGGAGTCACACCAAAGCCTGTCTAACTTTGCTCAGCGTTGCCAAGCTTCCCAAGTTACACTGAGTGAGGGAGAGGAGGAGATGTAACACCAAAGGGTTGGTCCTCAGGTAAGACAGAGAAGCATCTGGAATGCTACTAGTGTTTCTTCATAGCACAACAGGATCCAAGCCCAGGGCATCAAAAGGAAAGTGTCTATCCACTAGGAGTCATGGTTTCCATCACTGCCCATCCTTCCTGACCTCTAGCAAATTCCACAAGAAAAAAAAATTGAAAAGTATCCACAGGATTCTCCTGATCTCTACTCCAGCCTCTCAGCTACTTTTTTCTAACCAGACCTGCTCAGTCCCAAAGAACAACGGGAGATATGCTCCAAGGACCTCTGGAGTCCAACTGGGAATTAGGACCATCAATTTAAGCTACGGACAGGGTCCCCGAGGGCCATAATGGCTATCGCTACACTGAGCTTTAGAAAATATTATTGGAAAAGGCAACAGCAGAAGATACTTGTTTTAAAAATCTTAAATAGCATCATAGAGCCGAGACCCACGAATCTTGCTCTTCTTTTGTGCTGAAGACTTCATGCTTGCCCAAGTTGATTTTCCTCTGCTGTAACACTTTGTCCTAGAAACCTGGAGACTTGTGTTCTGAACACAGAAAGAAACACTTAGTTCTGCTAGTACATCAGGAGTCCAAGCTTTATTATACCTTAGTTCAAAGCTTTCTGTATTCACAAGATGAGCTCAGATTAAACCCATTTCTCTGCAGTGAGTAAAGATTACACTACCTAAACCAGAACTGCTCAAGTCCTAGTGACAGAACCGTTGAATGAACACCTCACACACAACAGATGGTCGCATTTCAAGTTCTGTGGCCTATCCATTCATATAGCCACAAGTAGCTACATTCATAGGCAAAGCAGTTAATGAATCCTGATACACAAACATTGATTTTTCAAACAGCTAAAAATACCACTAAAAATACTGTAGAGTATCAGGCCATTAAGTGGGCATGACTGGTACAAAAAAAGTCATTTTCCCTCCCACTCCTCCAACGAAGACAGGGTCTGTAATACTAAAGTTGAAGTGATTAACTATGGGGCATGGACTAGCCATCAACATGACTGCTCACCCACTCCTATCATCAGGATTTGGAACTGAGCGTGACTTCCAGCTCTGCCCAGCCTGAAATGACTCAGTGAGAGACCAGAGAACTAGTCAGTGAGCATGAGATCACAGCCTACTCATGACCAATGAACAGGCTTCTCAGAGCTCGACAATGGCTTTCAAGAGGCATTTTAGCACTCTACTACTTCCACCCCTCTGATATATGAAATGGGGGAGGAATTGCATGCCTGCTTTGGCATTTTTCAGAACAAAAAAAGTTATAAACCAGAATTGGTTGCTTAACTAGAAGATCACTCTAGATAAGAGAGTGAAGCTTTCCTGGAGAAAGCATGACAGGATCCATGACAGACTTTCTACATCTCCAACAAGGCCTCCAGCAACCAAAGCCCCCGCCCCGAATGTGCAGACATCACACTTCACAACAGCAAACCCCATGCCACTAGTTCAAAGGTTACCAGAGTTAATCTTGGACTCCTATTAATAGTGCACCGAAGCATGGTGCCACTCGTCGCGATCTCGCAGTGAAACTGCCATCCCCGGCGAGGCCTGTTAACATTTAGCCTAGCTTGACGAGGAGCAGGGCCTCAGAACTCAACAGGTTTTGCTGCTCAAGCCACGCAGCAGCATGTTCTGTAAGCTGGGTGAGATGAATGATAAGAGCTACCAAACACTTTAGACACAAGTGTTTTTCCTGCCCAGCCAGAACTGTTCCCTGGAACGTTTCCTCCATCTGTCTTCTTCACAATGGGTTTATTTTCGTGATGAAGCCCACATATAGCTACATCTAACTGCTCGAGTTTCACCCACGTTTGACCTTATTTGAGTAAAGTCACTTGCATTTTAGTGTTTTGTTAATTAAGTAGCCGTTAACAAATCTTATGCTAGCACACTAGCAGTCGTTGCTTTCACATGAAGAACTGATTACACAGTTATGCCAGCATATCCTGTTCCTGTAAACCACAGCTCAAGACATAATGTTTAAAATATTATTTCAGTTGGGTCTGCAACTAGGGCAGATGGGGCAGGAAACCAAAGGCTGATACAACAGGAGGCTCACGCCCCTGTACCTGAACAGGCACACACATCTGAACCAAACGGGATCTGCGGTGTACAATGCTCAGTGTCACAGGAAGACACTTGCATTCCGTCTACGCGTTCAGTTTTTAAAAGCTCCGAAAGCAGAACTGCTCTGTCAGAACCAGAGGGCAGCAGACCAGGAGCGCGAAGCCAGCCTAGGGTGTGTCTGCAGCCTCGGCCGCTGCAGCGAGCGCCTCGCAGCAAGTGTCAGAACGCCGGGGTTCAGCCTGTTAGGGGGAACCCTGCCCGCTCTGCGTCTCTGCAACATCTTCAGGGTTTCTTGGCCGGGTCACACTAGAAGTCACTGATCACAACTGTAAATTCTCCGGCTAAATGGTCTCAACAGCAGTCCCCTACCCTGAACTACTTCTGTTCAACTTGATGTCTGTATTTTTCTTTCATTTTAGGAAGTAACTCTTTACTGAATTGCTGATGTTTGAAGAAGGGACTTTCTAAAATTTCAGAAGCTACTGTCTCAATCTTTAAGTGGCTCGAGTTTGATATCCTTTAAGATGTTAATGTTTTTTTTAAAAAAACACAGCTATTGTCTCAGAGAGCTGGCACTTAAGACAGCAGGAAAAGCAGAAGTCAGTCAAACAGGCATTTAACAACTTCATTTTATTACTTTAAAAAAATATATCTGTTAAAAAAAAACCACAATCAGGGTGGATTCCATGTCAACTTCCACTTGCATGAGGGTAGGTGTTCGTTTAGAGGGGTTTTTTCCCTCTCCTTCATATAAACCACAGACTCTTCGCTTAAACATCAGATGTTTTTAGGCCATTTCAGATCACTCCCAGTGAAGAAACATCCAGAGCCTTCCAGCCTGCTCCTTCCTGTTTTATCAATGAAGGGCCAGGACGAATTCTTTTACTCCAACCAGAAGAAATTAAATGGAAAAAACCCATGCTCCTCATTAGTCACCAAACTCCTGCTGCGAGAAGGAGTCAAGTACGGACTTGACCAGACTTTCCGAAGTACCAGGATCTCTCCAGCCAAGAAATACTTCGAGTCAAGCTGGGACAAAGCTCCCTAGCAACTCAAGCTGACTAATTACAAGTTGTGAAAACCCCAACATCTCCTCGCAGAGCACACCAGAGGCGGCCATAGGATTAATTAACTCCCGGCCGGGCCCTAGGACGCCCGGCCCAGCTCGCCGTCGCCCGCCGGGCGCAGCACACGCGTGCGG
>NW_010235159.1:0-11091 GCF_000690775.1 Eurypyga helias
AACCCTAACCATTCAATGATTCTATAAATATAATATAAATCTCCAAGTTCAGACTATATTAAAAAACAATTATCTTGGTCTAAAATTACTTCTGGTCATCTTGAAACCTTTTCTGATCTGATAATATGTTTACAACAAGTAGCCCATACACTGAGAAAAAGTGGAAAAGTCTCATTCTCGCACAACTATTTCTCTGTCTTTATTTTCTTTGACATTACCAGGGTCTATAGGTGAATCCAAACTCATTTATTGCAGCAAGAGTTTGTAGGTCTGTCCCTAAAAACTGAACGTGTTCATCAAAGAACTTTTGCTGTCTAAGAAGCAGTGCCTCCAGGCTGTCAGAACAAATACAGCTGTTTCATTTTCCAGCTATCTGTCTAGACTGAAATACAAAAATAATATACAGCTTACAGCATCTGTGACATTTAGTACCAAAGTTGTTAATGATCGAGAGTCAGATTCAATAAAACCCAGAATTATCTGGGTTAAAAACCAACCCTAGTAGTAGCTTATTGTAATGTGCAGTGCTAATACCTAGGTTAAACCAATAGATGTGAGGAGATGTTAATGGGAAGGAAAGGGTAATGAGGAGTGGAGGACAGTATTGGCTTAACCCAGCTCACCTGCAGTCAGAAAAAGCAGTCAGACCGTTGTCTTATATGATCCCAAGGATATTCTTATACTTTACTGTTCCCTGTACATAATAACACTAATGTCAGCTGGACCCTGAGATGCCCAGTTAATAAAATATGTGAGCTAATTATTTACATGAACTTTATTCTAATGTACTGCTGCTTCACTTGAAGTTTGGTGGCCAAGAAAAAGACCTAAAAAAATAAGTCAGAAGCATGTGATCACTTTGGACGGCCAGCACTTCTAATCAAGGTGGTATAGCTATTTTGGATTACTATTGAGGAACACTAAGGAGATAGAGAAGACATGCAAATTCCATGCTTGTAATTAATGACAGTTTATAGATGATTTTAGACATGTATGGAAGTTGAAATGGGTTCTCTTGTGCCACAGAAGTAATATAAATCTGTTGAAGCTCTGGGCTAGGAAATATTACTCTATAGGAGATATAACAAAAGGGTTTTTTAATGTATTTTCAATAATAAATCTCTGAAGTTAAGAAATTCTTGACCAAATTTATACAGGTTTTATGATGTGAATCTGATTTTCTTTTTTTTTAAATCTAATCAAACCCTATCCATGTAACTAATGTTACAAGGGTATTCCTCACATTGCAGTGGTGTAAACACACTCAGGATCGTATCCCACATTAGTACTGATGCAGTGAAAGGGTAGTAAGAGTGTAAATCAGTGAGGATTTAAACCTTTTAAGCTTTTGAACTACCAAGTGGGTCTAAAAGTTTTTTCCTAATTTTTGACATATTTAATTCTATGTTTACAAACAGTTAAAATGACATCTAGTCTAACATCACCAGTTTTATTGAAATTATTGCAGAAATTAATTCTGTACGTTTTTTTTCTTTTTAATTGCACTACCTATGGCAATTGAATCCTAACAGCTGCACAAAGACTTTAAGCAGTACCTTAAGCTGAAAATTCTTGTGATTAATTGTTTCTAGAACCATACTTAGCATAATAAATATGTAAATATTCGATAGTTTTTCAGTATGTTGGCTTTTATTTGACATTACAAAAAATAATAAGGTAAATTAAAGATCAATTTAGACATACATTAATAGAAAACAAGCAAATTGTAATATATCCATTTGGAAAAGGCAGAGCAATTAAAACCAGGCAGCTGTTGTGGAAACCTTAATGTTTAATGGGGAAAGCTACAAATCATGATTTATAGTGAGAGAATACAATTTCTTGAAATGGATCAAGCCTGGTTAAACCTGCTCCAAAAGTGCACTTTATAAGTTTTTTATCTAGCTTTATATGATCTGCAAAATGTCACTTAAATAGTAGCCAGGGTTATAATTTGTACTTCCCATAAGAAAACTGAAACAAAGTTAAAGTTAAAGAGAGTGTAAAGCACATTGCACATTCCCACTATCAATTCTTTGTCACCATATCTCTACAAAGTGCCTTTTCTACTGCAGTTATTTTCTTTATACTAGCATTGGACATTCCATGATATCTCTGGGGTCTTTGAACTTCATGGGATCATATATCTAGGAGCAGTTTTGTAGCACAGACTTGTAAAAAAGAGGGAACAGCATTATTTCAGATGATCTTCAGAGTGAGAATGTATGTGAAGGTATAGGCAAATGTTCATGTGGGGGAAAGCATTCAACTTACCAGTGCGGATCTACATTGGCAGCCTCTCATTCCTCTTGATGAGAGGGTTGAGTAGCAAGTTCATGTTACATAACATGACTGCAACCATGAATACATTTATGATCCATATGCAGTAATTATATAAGGACAACTCACAGGGGCAGATCATCAATACCTGACCTTGTCCCCACAGCAAATGAATGTTAAATTGTCAGTGGAATAACCTGGGAAAGCCTTGAGAAATAACCTCTTCACCTCCTCATGAAACTGTAGAACCATAACTCCTCATAGAATTTTAACCTCCTCATACTTTCAGTATCCTGTTGCATGGCAGTGTAGATTCAGTTCTGGAGGCCCAAGATATGAACTCTTCAACCCCTCCCTGACCTTCTACCTTGCTGGAAAGAGAAAAGTATTCAACAGTGTTGCAGAGGTGGTTTTATTTTATGTATACCAGAAATGGTGGCAACTGACAGAGGAGAGCGAGATGGTACCTGTATCTTCTTCAGTTACTGGTGGCTTCATGCAAAGTAAGCTCATACTCAAAAGGTGAATGTACACAAGTCACAGAATATCCATTCTGTTGGAAATTATTGTTTAAGTCAAAACCAAACTGTGTGTTATTTTCAGTGTCAGCTGTCTGTGTCGAAATCTGATTGAACCAAGTTACAGTGAGGTGTATTTCTCTGCTAACAGCCATACAATATTACCACTGGTGATACAGGCAGGAGCACAAGACAGATAGATGCTGTTTTCAGAGCTATTCACATTCTAGGAACTGAGAAAGCACAGAAAATAACCACAAATATGTAAAGAAATAGAAATTATTAAAATTCAGGAAATTATTGAAACAAAAAGTAGGAATAAAACCCGGGAGCAATTATTAGGCAACGTGCTAAATTTTCTAATCCCTTTGGGTAGCCTATTAAGACCTACAAATCCACAGTAAGAGAGACAGACATACACACATTTTGAAATTTAGTTACACTTGGTTAGAACAGCAGTATTCCACAAAATGGATAAAACCAGTAATGTTTCAGTTTTTATCCTCATCTGAGCAGTAAAATGATATGCATGGAAATGTGCTGTATAACTACTAAATTATTTTAGGAAATTGCAACAGTCTGTTTATATTTGCAGAAAAAGTAGGTTTTCAATTGTTCAAATGAAGATTTGAGATTTCATTGAGAAACTATTGTCAGATCCATGGATGAAGGCACCCTCCACTCACATCCCAACCCCACCCCCCACCCCCTCCCCTCCCTTTCCCATGCTCAATATCATTCTTTCATTCCTAACTCTTCTACCACTGCCCTAAGTGGTGCAGGAGGTAGAGGGGTTATGGTCAGTATGCGATGGTTTCTCTTGAGTGCTCCTTCCTCCTCACACTTCTCTGCTCCAGCATGAACCCTCCACCACCTGCAGGCAATATCTGCTCTGTTATGGAGTGCCTTCTCCTCCTCTGATCTTTGTCTTCCCTTTGCTCTTTCTCACTTCTTGTTCTCTTCTTCTCTCTCTGTCTGGCTTTTTATGCCTATTATTTTAAAATATGTTTTCATGGAGGTGCCATCAGTTTGGCTGATGTGCTCAGCCATGCCCTATGGTGGGTTCATTGCAGCTGACTGGACCTGGCTGGGCCTGGCACAGGGCAACCCCTGGCTGCCTCCCACAGAGGCCACCATTGCAGTGCCCCTGGTTATCACCTTGCTGTCTACACCTAAAACACACATGGGAAAGTGTCATGCAAAAGCAGGGAAAATACGTGGCTTCAGCCTATGTTAGACCTGGAAAATTTTGCAAAATTTTAATCATAGGGGGAATCCAGTTCCATTTCAAATTTTTTCTTTCTCTCTGTTATACCTTGCACGAGACCACTTGCTCTGCATTTAATATGAAAGCTGCCACTGAAAAATCATGATACCATTGGTTAAAAATTAAATGTCATGATCCAGAATATAGCTCTGTGACTGAGCCTTTGTTTACAGCAACCATTATTTCTTCTATTCCTTAGCACTGCTAATTGAAATTGCCATCTTCTGTCTCGCTAACAAAGTAACTCTGAAATCCAACACTGATTAAGGGGAGTGTATCACCTCTGGAAAAGTTAACCTTAAAGCTTCTAATTTGCAATAGCTGAGCTGCAATTAACCAATTTCTTTTACTGTTTAGTGCTCAGACTTTAACATCTTTTCAAAATCCTGTTATAAACATCAGTTGTTTATGATCCTGCAGTTGTAAGACACAATGCTATTGTTGCTTGGCAGGTATTTAATCTCTGGTGACCATGAGACAGATCATATATCTCTCCTTGAAAGCTCTTCCATAGTATTTTGTATATCCTGCCATTAACAGTGAAGCTGTAGGTCCAATCATCCATTTTGGCATGGGAGTCTGTTCTTTTAGTTCACCTTTCAAGCAGCTATTAGAAAACAATATCTTAGATTTTAGTCAGCACACTAAGTATTCTGTAAAGATTAGTAATCACTCAGCTCTGGCATGCTAGCAGAAGAAACAAAAAAGGCTGTGCATTTGACCTTTTCCAACAGGAACTTCCAAATCTTAATGTTACAAGATTTTCTTACAGTTTTAAACTAAATACCTTCAAAATGTTCTGCTATAATGCTGAATGATTAAAAAAAAAGAAAAAAAGGAAAGCAAAAAGCTATCAGCAAAAAGATATTCAGCTGCTGATCCCCCTCAAAAAGAAGATACTTCACACGGAGGGCATAGAGGACACCAATGTGCAGAAAAGAAGCAATCAGAGAGGAAACCTAAAGCAGGAAAGAAATAAGAAGAGTACCGCATGTGCTGGATATGATAAAGGCTGGACAAAGCAAATTAAACACCTTCACTAGACTAGCTTACTCTTTAGCAAAATATAAAACTGTCAACAAGAAGAGAAAATGTCACCAAATGTCAGCAGCAGAATAACCACAAAATAAACCAGAACATTTTCCTTGAGATAAAAGCTGCACAAACTCCATGAAACTCTCCCAATCAAGCTCTAAAAGAACAAGAAAAAAGCTTTAGGGAGAAAATGTCAAGGCTAATAGACAGCCAAACACAAAACAGCCCTATTGGGACAGAATGAAAAATAAATTTCTCCCAAGCAGCATCCACGTACAGACTGACCTGAATGAATGAGACCTCCTGGTACAGGATTCTCCAAATTTAAAGAGAACGGAATTTTTGAATTGGAACACAAGATACTAAATTGTGTTATGAAAAATTAGATGCCCGGTGTAGTGTATCTGTGAATTGTTCTGTATAGTGGAACTTACATGCTTTATACCTTTCGGAGTCTTTTACTAGTGTGAAGAAAAGAAGCAGTTACCTTTCCTGCAATTAGATGCTTTAGTCCTTCTTTGGTGATGAAGAATAAGTTCAGTCCGTTAATACAGAAGGCATCCTGGGCTCAAGTACCTGCAAAGCATGATACTTGTTTCCCATTTTCCTCTGCCTAAAGAAGATTTTTCACCCTCATCTTTTTTTCAGACACTCTCCTGTGTGTTCAGACATGAAGTGTCCTCATTGCCACCTTCTGACTTTTTTGTCTTTTGTATGAAGTTGAGACCTGTTAATATAAATTATGAAACATCCATAATCTGAATAGTTTTGGCATTTACAGAAGTAAAAGACCTCTGAATAGTTTTGGCATTTACAGAAGTATTCTATATATACTATTCTATATTGTATTATATACATCAAAGGGAAGGAAAAAAGATGTAGATAAAGAGTGGTTTTGGTAGAAGAGGTGTATTACCTTGAAACAAATGGAAGATTTAATTTCTTTCCAAAATAAAAGAAACCAGCTCAGATAGAAGAGATAAGGTCTAGTGTTACTGCCACAGAAATAATGGCAAGATCACAAGCCTCTAGGCCCTTTGTCTACTATGAGTTTAGTAGCATGTTTGCAGCATTATCATCAACATCCAAACAATGTATCATGTGCCTTTGCTGGCTTTGGTTGCCAAGCTAGGTTCTGAGGATACTAAAGAAGCAAGGAGAAGGGGAGAGAAAAAGAGGGAGTAAGAGTCAAGAAGCCCTACATCAATGTAATGTTTGAAGTCAGAAACACCTGCATTGCCCTGCCAGTGATTACAGCAGGAGTAACTAAAATCTCATGACCGCTTGTACTGAGTTTTGCTGGGTGGAGTTAATTTTCATCGTAGTAGATCATATGGTACTGTGTTTTCAGATTTGTGACTAAAACAGTCACACATGTTTTTTGCTATTACTGAACCATGCTTACCATGATATTCTGTGCACATGAAAAATGCATGTCTCCTTCTCTGTCTCCCCTGAACTACTGGATGCTGTAAAAGAAGGGTTCCACTAGGTCCTCTGCTCAATGTAGTGGTGCAAAAAGGCACTAATGAAGTGGCAGATATTTAAACAAAACAAAACTGTGAATCTGTAAAATGGCAAAACTGTGTACATGTAGACGTATATATATACGCACACAGTTATGTATAGGAAATCTTTTAAAAGACTCTTCAGGAAATTATATCTTAGAAAGAAGGAAGCATAAGCAATGTGTGAGGTTCTTTAAGTTTTGCAGTGCCTGGAAAAAAGCCTAAATTTCTTTATGGATGCTGAAATCACTAAATCCAGGACAAGGTTTACACCTGTGATTCTGTCATAGAAACCAGTTACAACTGATCAGTGTCCTGATGTAGGACCTCACTTAAGGAGTGTAAGACTTAGGTTCCTCAGTTTGTCCTTCATTACTTCCTCCTTGACGCTGGGTTTTCTGATTCCTGGTCCTAGACTTTCTCTCTAAACCAAAAAAAAAGGGTTGAGAAAGATCGGGTGGAATTGTAAACCCCAAAAGATGACAAAATACTTAAAAAGAAGTCACTAGCACTCTTCAACCCCCCTCTCCACAGGTTTTATGTATGTAACACATTGATAATGAACAGGAGCATCAGAACAGAATAAGTGGTTTTCCCATTAATTTCCCCTACTTTTAACTGTTAAAGAATCAAAAAACCAGAAACTTATGTTCCATGAGTACAGTCCCACTAAATTCAGGAGCAGAATTTATGTTTTTCTTTAGTCAGTATACGGACCCTTCAAACTTTTCATCATGGACAGATGCAGCCAAATAAAATCATCCAGTATCACAGAGATCCTTCCTGCCCTCTGTAGTGGTTTTCCATGGAGTTTTTAACTCCAGATCTCCAAATTTTATTTTATTTTCATCAAAATTACTGGGTAATTTAAAGGGTGCTTTAAAGGCTTGTAATTAATTGTGAGATAAACGGGGACTATTCAGCCTCAGATCAACAAAGTACACATCTAGGGATGAATGCAATTTTGTGAGCTCGAGGATATTGTTCACTAGAAGGGAGGAATGTTAGTTGGTGCTCCAGTAATTAATGGTTAAATTACCCTTGGGTAGTAAGTTGTAGGTAGCATAACTTTACAATCTGGTAGCTTTAAATTTCATGTCTAATTGTAGCAGTGGGAGTTGGAACACAGGTTGAAGACATAATGAAATTACCATAGGGAGGAACAGACTAGTGAATTCAAGTCCAGCAAAAGTTATAGCTACATTGCTGTCATCTTGAAAATCTTTAAATAACAACTTTGAAAACCATTGAGGGCACTAGGCTATGGATTTTATGTGTATATAAGTATGAAATGTGAATTGGGAGGAATAATTGAGTTTGCTATATTGTCAAGTATGTACTTGGAAAAAAAATCACTTGGTCATCATTTAACGTCCTTTGCACACCTTTTTCATCTTATTTGCATTTTTAATGCAAAATCCCAGAGAATATCTCTTCAATCATACTGAATAGGTTTGTGTCAAATAGTTAGAGCATATATAACTTTGTAAGTATTTTAATTCTTCAGCAAAAAACTTAGAGAAAAGCATAATAATCCTCTTTCTGGTTTTGGTACTTGGCATTTCAGAGTCAAACTTTCCCAGTTTTATTAAGAATTTTGGAATCTTGCAGTAATTCTAAATCAGCTTTTAATGAAGTGGCTTGTTTTAAATCCAATTATCTTCAGTTAATAAATTACAGATGGGTGAATCCAGCGCTTTAGCAAATGTAGCTTGAAAACTATCTCTGTAGGTGTCTTTTCTTCAAGGTCTTTTAATATAATTTTATAGACTTTTTAATGTTTCTGTTCTGTGGAAATGTCATATGAATATCAGGTATGATCCTTTAACTGTTATAGAAATTTGACAAAATGCCACTTGACCTTCCAAAGGAGGCCATAGCCTTTACTTATTACATAAACTTGAACATAGTTGTGCTGTGGAGTTTTTTTTGATTATTGCTATATCAGCTACATGCACTGCAGGCAGTATTAGTTTCTACTTTACCCAGACCTGGGTATTGCCTCACCTATTAATTGTTCCAATAGCAGAGATTCCATTAGTTTACTAGTCAACCTGTGTGTGCTGGTTTTGGCTGGGGTAGAGTTAATTTTCTTCACCGTATGAGGCTATGTTTTGCATTTGTCTTCAGAAGAATGTTGATAACACACTAATATTTTTGGAAGTTGCCAAGCATATTTACATTAAACCAAGGCCGTTTTCAGTTTCTGAATCTGCACTTGTGTTCCCAGGTGCTTCTCTACAAGCAGCTGGCAGGAGACACAGCCAGGACAGCTGCCCCAAACTCACTCAAGGGTGGTTTATTAGTAGTAGTATATTATCAGTACCATTATTTTATTTAATTTATTTTCAATTATTTAACTGTTCTTATTTCAACCCATGCATATTCTTTCCTTTTTCTTCCAATTCTCTCCCGCATCCCACTGGGTGATGAGGGAGGTGAGCGAGCAGCTGTGTGGTGCTTAGTTGCTGGCTGGGGTTAAAGCATGACACACAGTCATCAGCTCAGTCCTTATCATCTTCATTCTTTCCTAATTCTATCCTTTTTGCTGCAGCAGAATCCTGTTACTTCTTGTTCTGTACACCACTGTAATGCAGGGGTAAATTGTTTTCCCTTTGTTCTACAGCCTTTAAAATAATTAAAACCTATCCTATGTCTATATTCAGTTCTGCCTTTAGGTTAAAAAGATGTCCAGTCTTGCCTTTCTGTGTTTCCTGGACCTCTGATCACCTGCTGATACTCTCTAAGCTATATCCAGTTAATTCCGATCTTTTTCGGGCTGCAGCAACAAAGTCTTCTCTATTCATGAGGGTTGTGCCCATGATAATTAGAGCAGGGAACAAGATTTGGACTCCGATGCCCTGTAATTCTCATATCCTTTTCTACAGATCTGCTACCTGCGCAGTTTCTTTCCATCTTGTCCCCTTAATCCTGTATGTATTTGGCTGTTGTTGGGCATGTGTAATGTCTCACACCAATTCAAGTTTGTTGTCTGCATATTGTCCTGCAATTCCGTTTCCATACCCTCTGCCTTAGTACAAATTCACTAAGAATCCTTTGTCCCAACATCCATGTCATTAAATGAAGTCACTGAATAGATCCTAACTCAGTGTAGATTTTCACATGTCCCCCAAAACACCCTTTGAATTTCATTATGCTAACTGAACTCTGGCTCTGGTTATCCAACGAGTTTTGCAACTATCATGTAGCAATTGAATGAACTTCAGCTTCCTGTATTCTTATGAGTGTATGTTATGACATTGAAGTATGTGATGTATACTGCTTCTGCAGAATGTTTGCAAATAGTTTGCTAGAATATTTCTCACACTTTTCTCAGAACTAAGCACAAGCTGGTTATATTTCTTCAGTTTCCCTTTGCTTGCTTTTTAGTTTCTTCCAGTAACACTACACTTTACTACATTTACTAACATTAGATTTATGCTTTTCCAGCCTAAATCCTCCTTGATGATTTTAAAACCAGAATGATTCTATGAGTTTTCAGATCATCCATTAAGTATCTCAGGAAGAAGTTCCATACTTTTGAAAATAGATCATGTAGAAGTTACTCTGTAATCTTTTGCTTCCCTGTTCTTGGTCAATAGCACTTTTTGGTTACTATTAATTAATATTAGGTAGCTATATGCTTCCAATTTATGGTTTTAATGAAGACTGATGCAAACAAAGTGCAATATTTCTTCTTTCTTAACATCAACTATCACTTACTATTTTTTTTCCTCTCCTCATTACCAAACTATCCCTTTCCTTGATCTTTTTCTAACCATGTATGCATTCAGTTGACCTACGTTTATCACAGTATTTTACATTTCAACCTGTTTTCCCTGCATTATGCCAATAACTGGTACAACTAGACTGAGGCCGTTTATCCAAAAGAAGTTAGTGGGTATAATGTGAAGATATTAAGAACTGGATAATAATACATTTCCGTGCTAATTCCTTACAGTGGTAAATCATACAGACAATGGTTAATAATTTGTACTTTATTTCCAGTTTGAGTTTATCTGATATAAGCCTCCAGTTATTGATCCTTTCTTTGGTGTGTTTCCTTTGCTAGATTAACTGTCAGTCTTTTCTTTCTGTGAATGCACTTGTAAGCTACGATCAAGTCATCTTTTAGTCTGTATTTCATCTCTGAGAAATCAATCTGAATCCTCTTTGCAGAGGTCTACCTCCAACAATACATCCTTAAACCTACCTGGTTTTATTCACTACTTTCTCTTGATCTATCTCCTAGGATAAGATTAATTCAGTTCTATGATGGCTGTGAAAGGGGTGGTCAAGGTGGTGAAATGTGAGTATAAAGGGCAAAAAAAGAGCTGATTGGATAAGAAATGAGGTTTGGAGATAAGTGGTGCTAAAAATGTGAGAGCGAAAGCTATGAGAGGATGAGGCAATGGGACTTCCTGTGCTGGGACTAAATAAAAAGTCTAAAGATAATTTCAGCCTTCCCCTGCCAGCGGCCCCC
>NW_010235160.1:0-14852 GCF_000690775.1 Eurypyga helias
CCCAGCCCAGCACCCTGCACCCGCACCCCAGGACGGGAGCCCTGTGGTGGGGAGTTAGTGGAGACCCCAGACAGGAGCCGTCCCTGGGACTCCAGCCCAGCCCTTCGGATCAGGACAGGGACGCACTGGGAGAGTGGCACCCCGACCTGAGACAGGCACCATGTACCCACATCCAGCGGCAGAGGTGCCTGGCCCATCCCCGCAGAGACCCAGCACAGCTCATGCCAAGCCAGGAACACCCGATTCCCCTCTCTGCCCGGCCAGGTCCCTGCTGCCCAAGGCCCGCGCAGAGCCAGAGGGCAGGCACGCGGTGGGGAGCAGCCCTCCAGCCCTGGTTTCGCCTGGTGCCTTCACGCAGCACGCGCTCAGGTGCCGGGGGAGCAAAAGCACAGGCGGCTCTCCGGTTTTTCCCACTGTGCTAATTAAACCGACCAGAAATAGGTCAGGCTATTTCCATCCGGAGGCTAATGACTGCTCAACAGAGGGAAGACATCAGCTGTACCGGGTGAAGGTTTTATTTTCTTTGCCCACGCCAACTCTCCATGCGTTTCATCTACAGAGTGCTTCAGCTTCAAACACTGCAGCCCCAAACCCTTGACATTTTACAGGAAAACCATATCAAGCACAACCCACTGGCCTCCTGCTTATCACTGTGGTTTCTTCCATTCCCTACCTGCTTTTGCATCTCCCATTGCCAGTCCCTTTTAAAAATTAATTGATACCGTGGTGTCATCCACAACGAGCTCGGAAGAAGGAAGTCTCGGCACGACGGCAGCCTGCTGTTGAGCAA
The DNA here is from genome assembly GCF_000690775.1 of Eurypyga helias. Classification (NCBI taxonomy): domain Eukaryota; kingdom Metazoa; phylum Chordata; class Aves; order Eurypygiformes; family Eurypygidae; genus Eurypyga; species Eurypyga helias. Next base: position 791 of record NW_010235160.1, read on the forward strand.
GAACCACTGTGAAAGAGGACGCTATACCAAATTAATACTGTACATTAATTAAGTCAAGGACAGCCATGCATGAGATCCTTGTACAGTAACTGTCACATTTCTGGGAACTAGTAGGTAATATCACACTCTGCTTATCTAACAAACTCGGTATCTCTTGAAAAAAATGCTTTTGTGTGGGTTTTATTGCCCTTGTGATGGTGCAATCCTCATACGGAGGTCAGCACCAATGAACTCTTGTGATGGATGTCAGGAACAACAAATACCACAGGGAAAGTGACGCCACAATTTATGGTATTAAACAAAAATAAATAGAAACTAGAGAAGAACTACAAGCAGTTAACAGGAAAGAAGAGCAGGAGGTCTCTCAGTTGCCCATGGGCAGGACACAGAAGTATTGAGTGAGATGCATGTTTGTGGGAAGAAGTAGTGAAGAACTAAATGGCAAAAGAGAGGGAAAGGGGGAAGAGTCCAAGCTGGAACAGATGGAGTCGGGGAAGCCCAAGGAAGGACGGGAGCACCATCGCTTGGCAGAAGCCATCTGGAAGGCGAGAAGAGTTGCTGAGGCCGAGGCTGCATGTGTTCAGGAGCTGCAAAACACCAGGGAGGGTTATAAATGCAGCACTAGCTCGCGTGCAGCAAATTGCAGAAGTTTTCCAACAGCTTCGCTGAGAGGAGAGGTTAAGGAAGATTGCCAGAAGGGTTCCTCAAAGGTTGACCAACCATGCTGTCCCTGCACGAGGCGCAGGGCAGTCCCAGGGCTGCTGAGGCTGGCTGGAAGCCCCGCGTTTGCTCTGACAAAGCCTTCCAGGGACCTCCTCCACGGAAGAGGGAATGAGACCCACAGTCCATGTCAGTGCACCCTATTAAAGTACTCCCAAAATGCTCTTTATACCAAGAAGACCTTTTCTGCTACACTGTCCTTTCCATCCCTTTCGTATGGGGAAATCCCCCCACAAACCACTACTGTAATTCCCTTCTGCTTCCCAGCATTTGCAATGCTTTACTATTATTTCTAACTACCGGTGCCCTGATCCCTTTCTGCAAAGCCTGTGGTTATCCTCAGCCTGTGCCACTCTGCACACACGGATCTTTAACTCCACTTGGAAAAGCTGCTTCAAAAGGGACCTCGTCAAACTGCACTTCTCCCCTCTCCCCACAAGCCCAGTCATAAGCCCGTGAAATACAGGACACGAACAGATGTTCAAGATAAAATAAAAAGGCCACTCCTTTCCAAAAGAGGGAGATGTGGCAAGTCCATCTCAGCCTGTGCCACTCTGCACACACGGATCTTTAACTCCACTTGGAAAAGCTGCTTCAAAAGGGACCTCGTCAAACTGCACTTCTCCCCTCTCCCCACAAGCCCAGTCATAAGCCCGTGAAATACAGGACACGAACAGATGTTCAAGATAAAATAAAAAGGCCACTCCTTTCCAAAAGAGGGAGATGTGGCAAGTCCATGAGCAGGCTCCCAATCAGCAATAAAAATCTCCTGATTCAAGGGAAAGCCACTGTGGCCTATGAATTACAGGAAAAGGCAGAACTAGCGTGGTTAAAAGGCAATAAAAAAGAGAAGGGTTGGGGCTGAGGAGCTGTCAGTTGGCTTCTTCCCATAAAGAAAAGAAATTAGTCATCAGAATTGAAAACTTCATGCGACTTCAGCACACATGGAAACGATGAGCGGAGCAGCACACTCCCGTGTTAGGTCTCCGCTGCCCTGAGTTCTCGTTTGTTGTGTTCCCAACCTCCCTGCACCTCCCAGTGTAATTACAGTCCCAGACCTCTTCACGGGCAGGGGTGAGCAGAGAGCACTTGGGGAAGGGGCAGGAGAAGGAAGGGGTTTAACCCAAAGGATTTAACCCCAAGACAGGAGGCACGTTCAGAGTTTATACCGGCGCTGTGCGAGATCACACCACTGGCTATATGGCCAAGATGCCCAGCTGTAAAGAGGGATGGGAACGCTGCGATGCTCACACAACCTCCCTAAGCACGTCCAAGTGCCTCGCTTTATTGCATTCATCACACCAAACTCACGTTCAGAAGCGTTAGGTGGGCAAATGTGCCTTTTACTGCTCCTGCCCCCTTCCCTGTTCTTGCACAGAGCAGCTGCTGTTTCCACTACAGGAAAAAAAAAAGGCAAATTCAGGGCAAACTTGAAGAGCGGGGCTTAGTTCTTCCATCTGAATTATAACCCTGCCATTACCTGCCTAGAGTATGTTTTTAATCTGGTTGGCAGAGAAAGGTCATAATGCATAATCACACTTAAGTGCCTTCCCCTATTAACACAGCTCTTAGTCTCAATAAACAGTTGACACTGTATATTATGGCTACTGTACATTAAAAGGCGTGGGATTTTTCTCATCTAACACCGTATACAAGCATAAAGACATTTTTGTGCGGCACATTTTCTATTCTATGTGGGATCGCTTGAGGAAATATTCCGAGGGCTCTCCAAAATCTGAAGAGGACGCGCGTCGTGCGTGCTCCATCCCCGCGCTCCCATCCCACTCACTCGAGTCAGATTAGCACCCGGACCAGCCGGCGAGAGCCCACTCGACAGGCCCACACAGTTGAGAGTCATAATCAGATTAACAAAACTGTAATCCTATTTTTACAGGATGAAAAAGCCAAGTCCTTGAAGCGGCGAACTGTTTTGTGTGCGTACAGAATAGATGCTGTCCTTTTGGAATAAAGTAGCTTAATACCAAAAAAAAAAAGTTTCTTTGACACAGGGGACTCTACCCCACAGAGGAAGGGGACAATCCTGCATTATAACCACTTCTTTTTCCCATTGGCTTTGAGCTCCAATTTTTCCACAGCGATGAGCCCGCTCTGATGGTTACAGGATGTGCCTCCCACATCATATATTCTTTACCATATTTTAAAATAATAGTTAAAGTGAACTACTTCCCAAAGTGCTCCAGAAACTTTAATTCTGAATGTTCCAGTACTTAAACTGATACTTTAAAAAGTACCCAGACACTGGAAAATGACCATAATTTATATATTCAAGGTAACAGACTCACGGTGGAAAAAATCTAGCTGGGCAACCAGCAGCATTTGTCTCTGTCACAGGATTTCCAGCACCGTTGCATTTTCCCAAATGATGCAAAAACTCCTTCCCCAGCTCCAGCACCCACTTTTTTTTTTTTTTTTTTTGTCCTCCCCATCCTCTTCAGGTCCTGCCACGGACCGGTCCCAACCTGAGTGATTCAGCGGAGAGGAGCAATGATGCCAGCGCGTGGGACAAACCCAGAAACGTCCCGGCTGGCTCCCCGAGAGAAAGCCAGCCCAACATTGCCACCCCACGGCCCGGCCCCGCAGCGCAGCGGCCTCTGCCCTTCCCAGCCAGGAACCTGCTCTGGGGGTGCGGGGTTTTGGGGGGAGAAGGAGACCCCTCCTGCCCAGCAGCCAGCTCAAGCCTCCCCTTCTCAGGGGCTGAGCGACCCCAGCAGCCCCCGGAGCGCAGGGGAAGGTGATATGTACAGGGGAGGGTGATGCACAGGGGAAGGTGATGTATTTTTGACACGCTGCCGCCGGACCGGAGTCAACAAACGGTTGGAAAAGTCTGCAAGGTGCAGTTGGAAAGCAAGCGAGGAGACGCAATAAACCTCAGAGGCGGAACGGCTAACGAAGCGGCGATTGCATTACCTAAGGAGCAGTAAGTTGAATCTACGTGGAACATTACCCCCCTCTGCTACGTGATACAGTCAAGTTTTAAGACCCAGGTTTGGGGTTGGTGGTTTGGGTTTCTTTCAAAGTGCATCCTGTAGCCCAGTTTAACAGTATCTCCCCATTTTTATGCACGCAACCGAGCAGCAGAACTAGATTGAAAGGGCAGGTGTTTCAGTATATCCATTTTCCTTCCGTTCTCCTTAAACAGAATTTTCTAGGTGCTTTTCCTTGCTGTCCCTACGTTACCGATACCCACAGCACCGGCTCTGAAGCCGAGCGCGGTAAGCAGCACGCAGAAAGAATCTCGATTCGTAAACTACGGTAGACACAGAAGGAGAAATGAATTTATTGATTTATCAGCAAAGATCTTGCTCCGTGCTGCCAGTGCTTTTCAGCAGGTACGCACTTCAGATCCCAAAAAAATAAATACGCATCAGAGCGGCAGCTGCGTTACCTGCCAGCCCATCGCAACAGAAACCTGCAACAAAAACACCTGTATTTGCCACCAAAACCGAGCTGAGGAGATCTGTCCCATTGCAGCCATCGGTCGCTTCGTAAAAACCCATGGAAGCGTTTGAAGCCGCTGGCCCTGGAGCTGGGAATATGGGCAGGGTGTGCGTCAGGCTTGGAACAGCTGGCTTGGACGCTCACACAGAATCGGCTACAACAGCGCGAGCGGGCCAGGGCACCACCCAGCCAGCAGCCGTATGCGTTTCCTTTGTGGTTGCAGCGCTGTTCCAAAAACTAAGCTTTCATTCCAAAAGGAGGGGGGAAAAAAAAAAATCCAAGTCTAGACCGGCTTTTTCTACAGCTGGAAATGACACAGGTCAGTGCTCAGCGACAGCGTGGACAGACACACGCTGTGCCCTGCTCTTAGCTAACCCGATGCCTGGAAAGCGTCACTTTTTTAGCCTGGATGCGGGCAAAACTCTCTCACGGGGTGGATCTGACCTGATGTAGAGATGTGTGCTGATGTGCAGCCAGGCTTGAGAGAACAAGGGCGAGAGATGGGAACTGCCTGGCTGAGCGCAGGAGGCACGAAGGACAGCGTTAGGATGGTTTAATGCGGCCAATAACCGCAGCGCTGCTGGTAAATCCTGCAGGAGGCCGTCACCCTCGATGCCATCCTTGTTCACAGCTCTCTGAATGCAAGTGCCCTCTACAGACACCTTCCTAGGGAAGGGGAAAAAAAGACACAAGCCCAAGAAAAAACAACCCGCCAAACACCTGAGCTGCTATCAGCACAGCCCAAGGAGGAAACCAGACCAAGCACAAAGCAAGAACAGCCCAATTCCTCAAGTTTTGACTCAAAACAGCACAGAACTGCATAAGCCGCATTAGATTTGTGAGCACTAACATTTCACGCTGCATTCAGCCTCGGCGGGGACAGCACTTCCTTGCTATTCTCATCGTTCACACTGAGCTTGGATTGACACACGGGTTAAGTCCGGAGCGCGCGGGAACAGCTCTGCTGACATTCCCCGTTAGCTCTCACTCCCCCACGTCCATCTTCTGTTGTTCGTTATTAAAAATTGCCAGTATAAGAAACATATTTTCATAAATAACTAAGTATGGAATGCAATATCACTCTTAAAAGCTTTCCCTCATTTCACAATGTTTTTGAAAGGCATAAATAAAGCCAAAGAAATTTTACGAGAGTGACAACACGGGGTTTTGTTCTGTTTTAATTCCAGCGCTCCGTATCTCCCGATGAATACTTCACAGAGCTGAGCTATGCATAAACCAGACCTCATCTGCAGTTTAAAGAAAAGGAAAAACTTCATTCCTCCAGCGTAAAAATCATCTGGAAGGCAGTGAAAAATACTTAAGTTGTATTTCTCGAGCAACTGACATTTTCAGGATTTTTTGGTGCCTCTGAACGCTTCAGCACCCAAACCAGGTCACTCCTCAGTGGCCAAGTGACACCGTACAGCAGTTCAGCAGCACTGCATTACCTCTAAGCTTGTTAGCTAGCTGCTTCCAGATAAGGATGTTTCCAGAACATCTGCATCACCAGAGTAAGAGGCTTCTTGCATAACTGCTCTAAGTGAGGGGGAAAAAAAAAACCTCCTGAAGGCTTTTGAGTATGATCTTCCATAATTCAAGTTCTTGGGAATTCATACCAAAGCAGGAACAACAGATTCATTAAATAGTTCACTTTCACCTAATGCCTTCTGTGTGCTTCACTCTTAAGCTACAAAGCAGCAAGCAGCCACCTTTTCCATACTTGTTTGTGATCAAGGGAGAGTTTTCTGTTTGAAGTCAGAGGAAAAACCCTTCTGTCTGCTTGAGCCAAAAGAGAAGTTTTACAAACTGGGGTTCTTCCTCCTACCCTGTTCGATAGCTTAGAAGTGTGTGATCAAGAAAAACTTAGGTACTTGTGGATTAAGATTAAAAAAAAAAAAAAAAAAAAGGGGAGAGAGAAGGTTGAAGTTCCAGAAATAGGTAAATCATGTCATTCTCACTGGCTATGTCTTAATAAATCTTAGAACTGGGAAAAATCCGTATCTCCAGTCCCAGACAGAAGCAAGTCCTGAAACACAAAGATGAGCATGTGCTCAGTTCAGACCTGCTTATTTATTTCTTGAAGCGTTTTTGCTGAATTAAATCAACCCATCCTTACCATCTTATTAATACAAGGAATTCTGCTTCTTTAGGACAATCTCCCCCAGCTGTTTTCCTGAAGACAACCCCTCAGTCTGTTGCCTGTTTCCCCAACACAAGGGGAAGATGTTCGCCAGAGGCATGAGTAAGAGAACAACTTAGTCCTCTTTACTGGTGAAGAATCTTCAGATCTTGAAAATATCCTTTCCCACCTCTGTGGTTTTTTTGCTTTGTTAAAGATGAAAACCTGAAATTACCTACACTGGTCTGGTGTTATGACAATGGAAATTTAAACTTGCAGAGCAAGCCTCACAGAAGCCAGGAAATGAAAACTAGTTTCCATAGGAGCCTTCATCTTCTACATGCACTTGACCACACAACTTCACAGGTCTAAAGCAAAAAGTTCTTCCCCTTTCCATTTCATTAGCTGGCAGCGTTAAAACTCACTAGTAACGTGCTGGTGTTGCACGTGCAGTCCGGACAAAAATCACAGCTCACCAGGCCTACAGAGCACTATCTACTGACATACGGTGTGTTCCAAGCATCAGTATTTAGAACGCGGTGAAGCAGCCCAAAGCTCTGCTGATAAAACACTGATACACACTAACGCCTAGGTACAAGCTCCATAGGGGTAATCAGGACACTCATTGTACGCTGACAGGAACCATTCCACGCTTTATCAGATGGGATTTCACCCATCTGTTGCATTTTGTGCTAGGGAGCGTATCAAGGGGATGGGTTGTAGGGGAAGCTCCGTTACGATGAGCAGCTCTAACTTCACTGTCTGCCCGCAGTGCTGGATAGAAACCAGAAGGGTGAAGACCACACGCGCTTTAACTCGTACACGTCATGCACATCATAGGCGTTGGGGAGCCAGAGGCCCTTTCCAACACAACCCCCCTCGGCTTTCGTGCCGCACAAGCCGGCAGCAGGGTAAGCACACACCTCGGCACCTAGCCGGGCGCCTGGGGACAGCTGTGCAGCCAGGCTACCGCTTCCCACCAGGAGACACGTTCAGAACAAAGGAAGTTGTTGGTGTCGCCGAGGTGTCACCCCGACACCGCGTGGCTAAAGCTGTGCACAGTCCAGCTGCCCACCGCGCACCCGGCGGCTTCTCTTTTCCTTTGGGGTCTCTTGCGGCGTTTGAGCTGACCATGCCAGCGCATCCCCTCCTCCTCAAACCCCACTTGTCGACAGCGATGTGTAAAGAAACTCACTCTGCTCTCGGAGAGCAAAGGCCCTTGTTGCACGTTTTCTTGACCCGGATCCAAGTACAGCCGCAGTGCTTAGCAACCAGTAACACGGTCTGTCCAACTTCAGAATAAGTTCTACCGGGAGCGGGGAAGAGAGTGGCAAGTTCCACTTTGTAATCTTGATTTGGTCTTAACCCAAAAGCGATTATTCTAAAATCGTGACTTGGCAGCACACAGAACACCCAAATAAACCAAAACTGTTAAAAGCCAGAAAGAACAGCTGAAAACACCCTTTTTGTTTAGGGAGGTAGTCATATGAAAATCATTTCATTTGCTCTCTCGTCTTGCTTTATACGCATTTATTGCACTACAACATAGGCCTTTTTATAAAAAGATGATGTAGAAAACCACAAGATTGTAAATACTAGATTTATGATTTGTTTGCAATTATATTTAATATTAATAGTATTTTGTTTTTACAAAGCAGATGAAATTAAAAAAAAAAAAAAAAGGAATAGCAAGAACCCCCCATCTGCTGTCTAGCATCAGTAATCCTCACTGGTTTGTTTACCATTTATAAGGAAAACATCATTCAGCGTAGCTTGTCACAGAGACTCTTCTGCAATAACTGGCCTTGGGTGCAAACCTGTGGCGTCTGTCAGCTCATTTGGTGTTTTTTTGTTTTGTTTGGTTGTTTTTTTTTAAAGTCCCTCCTCCTAAAATTCAAGGTATCTGCCGATGATACTCTTCCTCTCTGAAGGGCCTTCCAGCCAAACACAGTAAATCTGGTAAGGCTGGTAAATACCCTCCTTTTACAGAGGTAAACTGAGTGTAGATAATTAAATTTGTCTGAGGCCAGTCCTTTGAATGGCCAGCCACAGAACCCCGATCTCACAATCCCAGGTGATTTACCTTGACTGAAGACTACGCTTCCTCTCTATGGAAGAGTGAAAAATTAACTGTTTCTGCTTAAACTGTTTCTTTCTCCATCCTCTCTAAGAGGTATTTTTCTTGTCTAGTATCAGCTTCTGCGTTACCATTTGGAAATGGTGTAAATCTGTTTTCAAGCCAACACCCTGCGCTGAACCCAGTCCCAAAGGAGTCCCTGTGACATGCAAACGGTAGGCAGTTAGACAGAGGGTAAGATCAAGCCTGCTAGTGACACGAGACACTAGGGAGGTTAGCCTCATCCACCTGCTGACGGGCCTCTCCGGCCTGGTCTCCAGGAACACGTTCCGCCTCCTTCTCCAGACAGGGGGTTATAGCCTAGTACAGAGGAGAAATCCACTGTTTAATATTCATCCTCAACAGGCCTTCACCAACACAAAACCCAAATCCCACAGTTACGTGCACCTTGTTTTTTACTTACTACCTAGGCAGCATTTTAAGGAAAACGAAAGCAGAGAAGATACCCAGGGTGGAGATGGTTTATTTTTGTAGAGCTAACAGTAAAAGCCATTGCAAACCACTCGTTTTAATGTGATCAATTTGTGCTAAATTAAATTGAAATTAATTACCATTTAATTTCTCTAAGTCTGCACTAAAGCTTTAATGCTGCTGTGCAGAGGAAGCAGCAGGAACAGCAACTGACAGGAAACGCTCTAAGAGTATCTGATCTCCAAGAGCCCTAATAGTTAGGGACTCAAAATATCCAGTCCTGCAGGGAAGGAATACTCTGAAGGTCAAAAGTTAGAACTGCTCATTACTACTGTTTTGTAGGGATTTGAAAAGGCAAGTAGACACAGTAAAGCAAACAGACACTTCAGCTGAACCTCCCAATGCCGTAACTACGGGCAACCTCGTTTAACGAATATATACTCTGGAATATACAACTTGGCAAACGTCCTCAATTTGTTCTGTACAAGGCAAAGAGAAAGCCAACCGAAAACCCAGCAGCACTGGGTTTCAAAGGAACCTGTTCCACTGAGACTTCAAGCATCACCTCCATCTTTGAAGGTTGTTTTTCTCAGACTAGCCAAGTTCTGCTTTCTAGTTTAATTCAGCAGCTGAAAAGTGCAGATGGTTCTTTCACTCCACGCTGATCTCCCTCACGAGGAGATCAGAGAACTCTAATTCAGTAAGCTGTTACTTTTAAGCAAAGATTTTGCTTAGGATGAAACTAGGACAGGTAGCAGCTGGAAGGGTGCCTCAACACAGCTGCCCCAATCCCCATCCTGAGCGCAGCTCTTGCCCATGCAGTTCTCACCCCCACAGTGGTGAATATCCTGTGCAAGAGCCATAAAAGATATTTAACACTGTCAGACATTAGACTGTGCTTGTATTAAACAACATAAGATGAATCAATCTGACAGTTCCTCCAGATGTTGTCAAGAGCTGTAAAAATACAACAGACATTTCAGCACTAAACTATTATTGAGATTTAATATGTTTAATCAAGAATCTTCAGGTTTCATACGTTTCCTCAAGTGACTTAGCGCTGCATCCTCAGTAGGTTTCCCTTTTAGTCGTACACGACTGAGGCTGTCTCCATGATCCCCTCCCACTATGGAAAACTGTAATTAAAACACTACACCCAAATTAGCACTTGCAAGCTGTTTGACCAGCCAGGAAACTGACTGCAGAGCCAATACCCAGCAGCGACCCAAACGTGGGCTACGAAAGGCCACAGAAAGCAGTTCATCCATCAAGATAATTTCAGCAGTTGACAGTGAGTTTAATGACAAGACCCTCTGGCAGTCTGCAAGAGTTGGTAATGGTTTATAGATCTGTAGGATCTATACATTCAATAGGTCATTACTGTGGTATCAGATAAAGGTCACATTTTGCATAACAAAGTCTTTCGTCTGCCTGAATCTACATAACACAAAGTAAAATCTCCTCTTCCTGCATTTAGTTAGTGCTACAGGTGATTGAAAGACAGGCCAGGTATTAAGTTATACCACTTTTAGAGTAAGGGGAGAGGGAGCCCAGAAATACTGTAAGAATCCGTAATTTTGAGACACAAAAATCTCAGTAAATTACGACAAAAGTATTTAGAAGAAAACTGAAACACTTTTTCCCCAGGGAAAAGCACCACAGAATCTTCCTGCTAGGTTCTGCACAAAGGGCAAGGCAGGCCACACTGGAAGAGGTAAAGGTCTCGTTTGTAAGGCACTTTTTGTTTCCTCCTTGAAGGAGAGAGGAGTTAAGGGTAGTTCTACAACAACTGTGAATGCAGCTGGAGAAGTGCTCTGTTTCAAGCTCCCAGTATCTTAAGGTTTTCATACTCACCACCTCCTCGCAAAGGCTTTTTGTTTGGTTTAGATTTCGGGACTGCTGATGAGGTGGAGGCACCAGACTCTACTTCCTGTTGTTCACAAAAGCAAAAGTTACTTAGAATTTAATCAACGTGAATTTCAGCTGATCTAATCACGTAAACATAATTGTAACCTGGTTAACACCACAGTTGTTACCTGATTCAGTTTCAGGTTTCCTTTATAGCTTTTCCCTTCTTGCATACTTTCCCACATTGCTATCTTCTGTCTTCGCTTCTCCTCTTCGAGCTAAGGAACAAAACCCAGGATATGCAAGACTGAGATTTCAGAACTAATAAAATCCCCAGCGCTGCAGAAACAGCTACAGTCGACGCAGCAAAACCCAAGGGATCTGTCTGTATCTGGTGCAGTATCTCCAAGCTTATGGAAGCATTTACTTCTTTAAACACGCACATCTTCCCAACCACAGAACAGCTACCCCTCCTCAACATACACAGACTGGGTCTGCAGCTCCTTTTCGCCACCTGATGCTTTAAAACATTTTGAAAGTAAACCAGAAGCAAGTGGCAAGCTTAAATCCCGAGTTTATGAAAAGTAGAGCATAGGATAGTGCATATGAGAGTAATTTATTGCACAATGTAGGGTTCTACAGAACCAAGTGTGTTTTTCAAATGAACCAGACAGCCAGCGACATATTTACATCCCAGTACACATTCTCAACAGTTCTCCCAGCTCTCTTCTAAAGCCATTTATCCACAAAACCAAATAAATTCACGGTTAAGACAGACTGCTTTCTTCTCAACAAATAGAAAGGAAACAAGGCAGCTACTCCATCCAGTCAAAGAAAACAAAGCTCCCTGACTCCAAACACACTAGACCTAAATTTTCTACACAGTGGCTATTTGCTCCACAATATGACTTTTCATTCATTTTTAACTGCCAGTGTTTCTCGAAGCATCAGCTAGAAACTGAGGTGTGAATGTATCTGACTGCCAAAGTAAAAACTGAAGAAAAGCTGGGATTAATGAGCAATATTACTGCTGTGCTGATCACACCCACTTTTCTACACTGCCCCGCAGAGCAAAATGCTATTCCTCATTATCTCAAGCGGTAGTTCAAGCTGTTCAGTTACAGTGATGCTAAGCTACGTTTGTAAGAATTTATATTTGCCATTATGGACAGAAAATACATGTACGTACAGTTAAGCTAAACGCCGGTAAATCCCCTCCAGCGATTCACTGCACATCTAACTAAGTCTCTGTAGGCACAGATTTGCCCGTAAAAAACGAAGAGATTGGGCCCACAGCATCCCACGTGCACAATTACTTGCAGAGAAGCAAGCGCCACGGAGATTAATCACTTCAGGAAAAAGCAGGATACTACTCGTATCGATCAAGAGCATCAAGGCATCAGCTCATCACAGCATCATTGATCCATTATCTGTGGACCAATCTGTATCAAAAACGGTCCAGGTAAAGGAGGGGGAGGGGGGAAAACCCACCACCCACATTCCAGCAGAGAGCATGAGTCTCCTGTTGGTATCCAGCACAGAATAAACCTTTCTGTGACAGCAGCAAAGCACTTGACGACAAATTTCTCAGTTGAAGAGTTACCTGTTTTTGTTTTTCTTTGTATCTTTCTGCTTGTGCATTCAACTCCTCTTGCATCCTGAGGCGAGCTGCTGCCAAAGCTTCCTGCCTTCTTACCACCACATCAGGTTCTAGGAAATGGGGAAGGAGTTTGTAAGGCTATTCAGAATGAATTCTAGATGATGTCCTTGAAGAATTGTATTAAGGAAGGCTTCTATCTCTCCCTATAGCTGTTTTACAGAATATCACAGCCCAGGTTCAGTTTCCAGCTGATCTTTGATGGTAATTTATATGTTGATTTAAATTTCATAACATCTTAATATTTTTAGAGCAATTACTTTAATGGGATTTTAATGAATCAGTCCTTACACCAATGTAATGAACCCTTAAAAAATTAAAATTCACATGTCTAGGATACTTGCTTCTATTTCTGAAGGATTTATTCGATACAAATAATTTCAGAAACATCACCCATGTTTCTGGGCCGGATTCCATTTTTACCCTGAGAACTTCTTTTATGCAGAAGCATGAGGCAACCAGCCCACGTTCACTCCTACTCATTCTGGCCATCGGTCCTGCTTGTTTCATTATGGCCGTGAAGCAGTGGCAGATTTAACTTGCTCCATCAGCAAGGAAATCACTTACAAATATCACACACGTCTCAAGAGAAAACTGGCAGTCTCAGAAAATCTACACTGAGTCACCATTTCTCTCCATGATTGGCCTTTAGAAGTCAAAATTAAAATTACATCCAAACAAAGGCAAGTATTGCTCTCATTCTGCCCAGTAGCTGAAGTCTCTCTACATTTATTTGTCTCCTTATGCATTTGCTACCATCCAATGATGAAAAGATATTTCAGCACTTTCGGCAATTTCATTTTATAGGCCGTTTTGGCAATTAAATCAAGATTTAATTAGCGTTACAAAGGAACACCAGTAGGATAAAGGCACGTGAGTAATATTTTCTGGGGCCTCATGTACCGCCATGCCAACATGCCACAGGGATCAATGCCAAGCACTTATTGTTTTGGCAGAGACACGAGCACAGCCTGTGCTTTACGGCAATGAGTCTCCAAACGAGGCAGGATGGTGACTGTGTAAGATTTACAACCTATGCCACACTTGAGAAGGTAACACAGACAAGAGGCGGTTACACCCCAAATGTATACAAACCTGCCAGAGCAGGAATTGTGAAGGAATAATTGAAAGGAAAAAGATGCAGAATATTAATGAAAAATAAATATTAGTCATAAGATTTCCCCCCAGTATTTAGATTTGGATGTTTTGGTTTTGTTTGATAAGTCTGAAAGTTATTTGATAACTGACCACAACTAGTTTTAACCACCAGCTGTTCCCTCGTTCTGCAATGCCCTGCTCCACTCCCACGTTACTTTGGAACCCAACCCTTCCTTGACAGCCTTTTTAAGGCACTTCTCTTGGTCCAGCCAATCCCTAAAATGATCTATATGCTTCTGTGGGCCTAAAGATTTATCCTGAGTAGGGCGCTCTGTTAAAATCCCTCAGAACCGACCCTCTTTCTGCTTGTTATTAAATAGAGACCCTGTGTGGCTCAGAGCCGCTGCCAGACATCCCATAGCCACTGCAGAGCCCTAGCAGGAACCCAGAAGAGACACAGGCACCACCCCACACAGCTCTGGAGACCAAGCGAAGGTTCACTCACCCACAGCTGCGTCAGCTGCTGCCGGCTGGCTGCTGGGCCTGGCTGCCAGGCTCCGGGATATCTTCTGCACGAGGAGATAGACGGCGACAGCGGCCAAGAGGATGTACC
>NW_010235161.1:0-43864 GCF_000690775.1 Eurypyga helias
ATCCACTCTCCATCCAGCCTGTAGTGTACAGTTTCAACTTAGACATGCCTGATAATTTTGTTGTTCATTAATATAAAGCTTATTAAAAATGGGAATTAGGGCATTTTATTTTTCTCCTATTGATTGTTAATTGTAAGTTCTTATGACATGTAACATTCTTTTGGTGGTGGTGTTACTCTTTCAGTGCTCAGGGCGATATAATTTTCTTTCATAGTGGGAGATACAATATTTATTGTTTGTATTTATAGAGTTAACAGTGACTGACTCTGTCATATATATTTTCCTAAGCTTCTCAGGTCTTGAGTCATCAAAATCACCCAGGGAGAAATTTACAGTAAATCAGAGCAGACACACTCTGTACTTGCTCTTCCCTCCTAACTGTGTTGTGTAAGTCTTGTTTAAATGTGCTTCTGAAGGTAATTTTAGTGTGGGTATATTTAGTTCCCTTTATGTTTTCAGAAATCTTGATAAAAGATTCCCCATGCACAATATACTTGTATTTTCTGTACTCAAAAGTGAAGTGTAGCGCTTAAAGCTGCCCCAATTGTATTGGTTTCAAGGATATTATATGGTATTTTTTACTTAAGCCCAAAGAGAGCCTGAACCACTCTACCAAGGCCATAAATTTAGAAACGCTCTTGGCCAAATTTTGCTTTCATCTCCACTAATGTAAATTAGGACTTACATCTTTGACTTCAGTGAAATTACTCCAGATTCACACTAGAAAGAAGACAACCAGATTTTTGCTGCCTAACTCAATGTTGTTTCTCACCTGAGTATATCACAGCTCTAGTTACAGCTGTAAGTATTTTTTGGAAGGCTTGGATGTGAAACAGGAAAGTTCAAAATCAATTTACAGCAGTGACATGTTTTCTTACCCTGTGTTTCGCTGAGCAGATGGGAAGAGCTTGGGGAGGGCACGAAGTTCAGTCATGTCTGGATAAAAGCATTAACTGCAAAATTGTTACAGATACTCAGCACGTTTTGCAGGTGGCCTTTTTCTTTCACATTTGCCTTTGAAATGGAAATTATATATTAGGATATAATCCTGAAAATTCTGTGTCTAGTTCTTATTTACATGTGTAAGTGGAGTTAAAATTATGCACCTATGGGATAAACAATATTTTCAGTTTATTTTTTTTCTACAGTCGTGATCTGATGTGTAATTCCAGAAAGGACTGTAGTTCCTCAAGTGGAAGTCAGGTGGAATTTGAGGACTGTAAATCAGCTTTGCCATCATTAAAACCTCAAATCAGATGAGTTGTTACTCTGGAAGCACTTGAACTGTGAAAGTGACTTGGTTTGCAACTGCAGAGTTCCTCAAAAACCTCAAGTCTTGCTCTCTATCTGCCCAAGAGTGTCACAGTTTTAACAAGGCTAGACAACTTTGTACCGCTTTGGGCTGGCTTGGATCTGTAAATTAGATGCAATGTTACCAGGAACCTTGAAAGAGCTCAATCCAGCAGGCGTGCTGTGAGCCTACACAAAATTCAGTCACACTTGCCATGTTGGGTAAGACATGGTGTGTTTCAATGTTCTTTTATAGATAGGGTCAGTGGTACAGAGCATTAATTCCAGATGCAGAGGGCCTGGGCTTCAGTTGCCCTCTCTGCCTGAAATAACTCAAAGCCACATTTCCTATGATTTGCCCTAACTAGGAATCAACAGGGTATGTGCAGCCTGGGACAGTTAAAATCTACAGTAAATCCTATTTTTAATCTTATATTAACAACTATTTAACTCATTTTAAAGCAATTTCGCTTTGGAAAAAAACCTACTGAAATAGACATTGTGCTACAGCAAGAAGAAGTAGAAAAGAGGGGAAAAGAGTGAGAGAAGGCTCACCAGCTCCATGGTTAAATTGTTCATTTAATCGGTGGTGATGGTAGTAAGTTCTGGTTTCCAGCTCTTACTGTAAGGCCCTGAATTTCTTGGAAAAAAATAAATGGAGCATAGTTTAATTTATCTGTGAGATTTAAACACAGATTTAGAGAGGTTTCTTTGCTCTGCTAGCTTAGACTAGCTGCTTTTGCAGTGGTTTAACGTTATACCTGCTAGCTTAGCATGCTGGTTACTATGGATCATCATATAAAGGTCTTGCTTATCTCCAACTGCAAGGGTGTCTAAAAGTTCCTGTATTCAGTGTTGTGGTATTCTGATATTTCCCTAATGTTTTTGTTGGTCTGCATGTTTGTTTTCCCAGTCTGGCATCACTACCTGTAATCATGAGGGATCAGTCTCACCGTATTTCTCTAGAACAGTGTTAGGAAACATACAGATTTTATATCCTTTGAGGTAATGTTGAACATTTATCTGCAAAATATGTGGAAATATCTTAGATTCCCTAAAAAATCTACTAAACCAAAAACCAACACCTATTTAACAAAATCACACAGACATCTGGCCAGCATTACAAAGCAGAAATTGCAATATTGGAAGACATAGATGCTCCTAGAATTTGTGTAAATCTCAGGAATTTGGGCTTGTTAGTCAAATTGAATTTCAAAGGAATAGTTCTGTTTATCTGATAGACTGGATTACAAAATTCAGCTGAAATTACTATATGCTGAGAAGGAAGCCTGGCTGTATGTTGGAATTGAGAATACTATGAGCTGGGTTTATGATGATGTTTACCTAGTTTAAGAAGGGAAAGAAATCATACAAAGCATTTTTCATGTGCTTCTCATGCAGGGGTAACACACCAGGCAAGCAAATCTGTCGCTCTGTTTTTAGCAGGTATGCAGAAAAAGGACAGCCACCTGTGTGTATCTATTGAAGTTTAGATCATGCGCCACTGAAAATGGACCTCCATTCAGTTTCCATGGGGTGGAAGAAAGTTAAGACTTGAGTAACTCACCACCTACTCACCTAATTCACTAGTCATTGCTAAATAAATTACAGCCTGACTAAAAAAATGAAATATGCAGTAGCGGTAGCAGACAAAAGACCTTAAAACTTTCTAAGGTAAATTCACAGAGAAATTCTGACCAGTTGCAGTGTACAAGTATGACAGTGGAGTTTCTTGCATGCCATTCTTTTGGGCTGAAATAACATCTTTCACCCGTGGGCTTAAAAACTTTTACAAATACCACTGCGCTTATTTAGCTAAGGTTCACAATATTCACAGCATGCTTGTTTGAGGGGAGATAGCAAAGTAATCAATCAATTGGATGGAGGCTAGAGAAGTCATGAAGTCAGGCATGTCTTTGGAGAATGGGAGGGACTGATAGATACAGAGGTGTTTGAATGCCTAGTCAAAGAGAAATATTCCATTTCTGAACTCTGTTGCCTCTTCAACACCATTTCACCTTTGGAATGAAGGAGGAAAATGAGGCAGAAAAAACCTACTGTTAATATTATACGCACCAGATAGTGGTTTAAAGAGAATATCCTATCAAATCTACTGGGTGAGGAAGACAGTCTTAAATTATTACGACTCAAGAGCATAGCCTTTCTAGCCCACCATTATATGCTTGGCAGCAAAAACATGAGGCCAAAAGCAGGTGAATGATCACGTTCAAGAGGAATAGAGAAGAGAGGGAAGAAAGGAATGAGGTCCAGATGGGGAAGGGGCACGCAGCTGCCTGGCCCAGTAGCAGGGAAAAGCAGAAGATAACACTTTACAGAAAGCCTGATGCAAATTTGTTTTGTCAGATGTGCCTCTGTAGTAGGAATCAAAGGAATTCAAGTGCTTCATCTTACTTTTTCTCGAAGTACTGAGCCTCTATCCCTTTTTGCATGTTGCTTTCCAGGGGCAACCCAAAGGCTAGCCCTTTGTCTCAGTGGAGCTCCACAGACCCCGGGATCCTACTGCTCGTGAGCTGCTGTACTAATCCAACACATACTGCTGGTTTGATTGCACATACGTTAGTCTTGCTAGAAACCTTTATTATAATAAAAGAAAAAAGGACAAGAACAAAACAAAACAAAACAAAAAAATCTAACCTGTGATTATATTCCAGCTGCTGAGCTTCCAGTAAAACTCCCAGCACATGTGTTCAGGTTTTTCCATTTATATCAGAATTTACTGTGAAGAGGGAACATAATCTGAGTGAATGTGGATGAAACGCTGTTTTTTCTGATAAGTTACATATGTTTACATGAGTGCTCGAGCTGCCCTATGTCATGATATGATTAGGTTGACAGGAAGTAAATAGGTAGATAGATATCTCTCTTGCTAGTTGCAATGTGCTTTCTCTCTTCACAGTAGTGTTTAATATTGTGATATATTAAAAGGAAGATAAATACAAAGCAGGCATGTCTGACCTGTGTCCAGTGCTGTTCTTTATTAATAATCAGATCATTGACTTAAATTACTTTGAGGCTCTTCACACTAATGAAAGGAGCAATACAGACACACACTGATGTGAATTGGTCCCAAGGTGTTTCCTGAACTCGTGAACTTGTCTAAAGGAAGAGTAGCAGAAGGTATTCAACCCGTATTCCCAGATCATCTGTTTTTGGCTGATGACTGAGAGACTTGGGAAGTTTCCTTGGCTCTGCCTCTAAGGACAAGGAATAAAGAGAGTAGAAGAGAGTCTTTTACTCAGCGTTTAGCAGCAGTTCTTAGAGTACTATGCGGTAAGATATATTCTCCTTTGAACAGATTTCCAATAAATCTGGAAAGACACAGGGGGTAGAAGAGATCAATGAACCATGCTGAGTTACAGAATGACCTTAAGCCCACAGGAAGAAGATCTCATTGGTGTTTATTTTTAGATGACAACTGTGTTGGACTGACTTTTATTTTTTGGCAAAGACACTGAGAACAGAAGTGGCATAAATAACACCTGTGGTGACTTTGAATATACCCGAAAGGAATTCAGTGAGGCTTCCAGCCTCCTGTTAATATACACATCGAACCCCAGTTAACATCACTGTAAATTTAACCATGTGCGCTGGCTAAAAAATAAATCTTACACCAAGTAAATGACACCACTAGCTATTTTACATAAAGTTGGAAGCAGAGGTTTGCCTTATGAATGAGCTCAGGTTTTAAGGTCCATGCACAAGTTTGGAGAGAGCTGCGGAAATAAAACATAAGGTGCAGCAGTAGTTGGCAGTGACACAGGTATTCACTGAACCTTCAGAAGGACGATGGAAAACAGAGGTAGTTTCAGAAGAAATTTTTAAATAAATGTAAAGGAATGAAAGAAGAGATAAGGAGTGAATTCTGCAGTCACATTTTAAACAGTATTTGGTTTACTATTTATTTAGGCAGTTCACTTTTGAGGAAAAATTAGGGATTATAAAATCTACTCTCTTAGAGCACAGCCTCCTTTTTATTTGTGTGAGAACACAGTGAAAAGTCCGCCTTATTTTTGGATAAACAAGGAGCAGCATCTAGACAGTACACCTTTCATGTCTGTTTTTATGATTGTGTATTAATCACACAGTATTTTTTTTTTTCTTGTTATTACTGGGAATCTTAAATTTTATTAAATAGCAATAAAGTACAAAGCACTTATGCTTCCAGGTTTTGTGCTGCAAATGTGGTTTGACTTCAGTTCTTGTTTTTAGACAAAAAAAAAAGCAACAAAAATAAATCTTAAACTCTACTTTATTCAGTATTATTGTTTATAATTTATTTAGATCTATAACATTTTTACTATTATTTAGATATATCATGATGTATGCCTATTTATCTGTTTTCAGTTGCAGTACAACACTTTTCCCTGTTTAGCATATTCCATTTCAACAGGCACCGTAAAATCAGAGTGCCTTCGTTATGTGTTGAGTGTTGCTGTGATGGAAATGAAGAAACGAGGACTAGCTGCTTATGTGAATACAGATATCTGAGCAAAGACTAAACACAGGCATTAATATTGTACTCCTTAAGGGGGGTGAAGAGGACTTGGACTGAACAAGAACAGCTGCTGTCAACATGGCTGCTAACTGAAATGCTGCTTTTTGGAGGGAGGAAATGCAGCACTTTTCTGTATTTTCACTCTGGTAGATTTAGATTGAGGCACCGATTTTCCACGATCAATGTATCTGATCCCCAATGCATTTTCAAACCTTTGGTGATTGAAGTGAGCATTCGTGGGTGCCCTGGGATCTTTACCTTGCAGACTTTCTTTTCATATTTCCCATCTCAGTGTCTTATCCCATAAGGGGACAATTAAATTTGTAAAAGAGATAGGGAGACCTTCTTCATTTTTTTTTTTTTTTCTTTTTTAATTTATCTGAGAGGAATAGTCCTTAAATCTCTAAATAATTCTTTAAGTCTTTGAGAAAAGAGTATAGGAAGTGATGGGGAAAATTATGCCTTCTTATATATATATATATACACACTTGTGTTAAAAACCTAGTAACATGTGAAAGTAATTCCATGAAGACATAAATTATGATCCAATTAAAACCAGATGACAGGGGGAAAAATCATTCTGAGTCTAGACTTAAGCTTAATGACTCAAATTCATATAAACTCAAAATTAAATATGCTGACATAGGGCTTTTTCTTTAATTCAAGAGTAAACATTCTGCTTGTGCTTGAAAGGAGAGCTGTGTGTTATATTTTGCATACTTTTTCTGCTTTTTATTGAAACGCAGAATCAGAAAGAAATGAGAAAATCTCCTAAAGAAAAAGGGTGTGAAAAAATTGAGCATGTGTTCTCTGTAAAGGACAATATTAAAACCCTAGACAAAAATGTAACTTAATTCAATAATAAAGCAAAAGAGATAAAACATTCTGTTTGCGGCTCTTGGGACATGCTGTGATATAGAATTAATTTATTCTATAAGATGATCCATACCCTTATGAGAGGCTATCATTCTATGTTAAGTTCTGTAGGATCTTAGCATATATTTGTACAATATTCACTTGCTATCAGCCCTGCTTTGATCAGTGGGACTTTTCCAAAAGTTTTAATCTTTTTAAAAAAGGAGCTATTATAATAGAAATGAAGTCAACTTAGTGGAAGCTACAGAAGTCTACAAAAAGTTTAATGGACAAAAGTAGGAAAGATACATAAGGCTGTCTAAGTGTTATATAAGATGAGATAGATTTTGTGCTTTATTCCTGAAGCCAACAGACATAGTGCAGTTTGTGTCCATACACTTAAACTCCCTTCCTGCAAAAACATGGTGATGACATCCAAACTGCCCATTAGGAACAGTTTCCAACCCATGCCATCTTTTAAAGCATAGCCAGGCATCCTAGTTGGCATGATGGTTTAGTAGTTTTCCTAGTTCTTCTGGAAAAACATATTAGAAACCAGGCTAAAAGTTTGGTAGTATGAACCATTATGTATCAGTACCCTACTCCCTTTTAATTTTCTGAAGATGCAACTGTAAAAATTAAATAGCTAGTACAAATGAGTTGTGGGTAGGAGCACAACCACAGGGATGGTCAATGATATTTTCCAGCTAGGAAGGACACTAACTGTTCAGGAGGTATATATGATGAATTTAATACCTTATGTTGACTGGTAGGTTATAGAAAGTCCACTGTCTAAGTGCAAGCACGGCAACAGGAAATATAACTACAAGTCAGCAATATTTAACTCAGGAACAATCAAAACCAGCCAATGGCTACAGGCAATTACAGCAACAGAACAATGAGATAATGATAAGCTAAATATGGCAGCGTATCTACATATGCATGCATGTGTCTAGCTATCTATCTATCTAACGATCTATCAATCTTTGTAGCTATCCTAGCAGAAAACTACTGGAATTATATAAATGGCAGTGGGTAGCACACAGTAGCACACAGTCATTAACAGCTGTGTTCGTGGTATGAGACACTCTTCTGCCCAGATCCCTAAGATCCCAACATACAAAGGTCTGCATGATCTCCACATTGGCACTTAGAGGTCACACAACATGGGGGATTCAGGCATATTCTGCCCAATAAGGCAAAGCAATTTGAAGAAAATTCTCACCTTTCAAGAGACTGTTCTCATCCCCTGGCACCTGCAATGTGGATTCTCTATTGTTGACCCCAACTTGATGAACTTTTTAATTGTCTTTTATCTCCCTATAAGGCTGTGACCCACTGGCCACATACACTGTCGGCTGTCCAGACTGTCCTGCTGTTTTCCTGAATCCATTTCAGTCCAAATACAAGAGACTGGTGAGTCAGTTCTCTGAAAGTTGCTGAGAGACAGCCCTTCCCTTTTCTTTCCTTTACAGCTGTCTTAACCATGACATTATTACATTGTTTTTGCTATGATCTATTCATTATGCTAGCTCAGCAGCTTGTTAGTTCAGCAATTCTGTTATAGTCTACAGATATTTTAAGGCCCAACAGTTATGCTTACTCAGCCACCGTGTTGGCCTCTCTCCTACCTCAAGCAATGTCAGATGCAGTTTTGCAGGGTTTAGCAAGAGCTGCACCATTTAATGCCCCCATCCCATGCCTATAGCAGAAGTAAGTTATACAGTGGCTACCATCTCTGCTCAGCAGTCCTCTCCACAGCAAAAGCAACCTGTGATAAGGTCTGCTGGCTTGTGTTATTGTAGTGGCTCCAGTTACTTTCTTCTGTCACAAAATCAGGATCCCCTTTGGCATTTTGGATTTCCTCTTGCAGCTACCCAGCCTTATCATTTCAGTTTCAGGTCTGTTCACACATAGTCAAGAAAACAAATCTGACTCAACATCTTTCTGGGTCACCTGAACTCCTTGTCAGCAAACATATCACAGGTGGGTCTGCTGGAAGGTCAGCATGGTCCTTTCCCTTTTCCTGCAAGGGGTTAGTCTTTGCCACTCAGAGGCACATGTCTACTTGATAACATTATTTCAAAATGATGTGGCAGTGCCTTTGCCACTTCTTGAGGTGGGAAAGAATGATTGACTTTTGCATCAAGAAATCTGCTTAAGTCCAGGTGAAGATTTGGGAAGGCACATTATTTCCCAGCAACCGCAGTGCTACACACGGCTCCATGCAATGACCAAATATGTTGCCGTATGGCCGGTGCCCAGGAAATCCTTCCCCGAAGGATTCTTGAAGATGCAATCCTGAAGGATTTGCTTACTATTTGATCAAAGGCTGGAGTAGGGCAAAGAGCAGATGGTGGCTTCAGTGGCTGAAGAGTGACAGCACCAGGATTAGGACCAGTGTGAACAAGCAGAGTGACAAGCCAAGAGGAAGAGGATTTGGTTGACAAAAAACATGTCCACAGGTGACCTGCTGTAAAAATAGCATATGGTTAAGGAGATTGCAGACTGCTCTATGGATTTAACATGGTCTATGCTCCTTGGCACCAAATGTAGAATGAAAGAATTAGAGAAAAAACAGAGCTGAGAAATAGAATATCCTGTGTCAGTTTCCAAAGGAACCCAGAAAATAAAATAAAAATAGGAAAGTTAAGTAACTGAAGAGAACTCCTAACCCTGGGAATCTGTGCTGTCCCACATGATTTCAACTCTATACCAGTATCTGAGAAACTTCAAATATTGAAAATGTGTCCAAACAATTATAAATACAGTATCATATTTATTCTATACTAGAGGAATGATGTGATACATAATATGGTCAAAATATCACCTCCCTCCTCCCCCTCCCCCACCCCCAATATTTGAATAACAGATGTAAATTTTCTGTGCACCTTAAGCCCCTTCTCAGATCTGCATGCGCAGATGGAAGTCATAATTTTGTGTTTTAATTAAATATAGAATGTGCACCCACTTTTTGCACGTTAAATGTTAACGACAAGAGTGTGACATAAGCGTATATTTATTTTTTTAATAAATGCAGTCCATGGATTTGAAGATTGTGTTGACATCATAGACTATTTTTCTCCCAAGTTTTATTAATGTTTTTCCAACCTGTTTCATATTTCTCTAAAATGAGGCCACTGCCACTCCCAAGTACACTTTGGGACTGGTGGTTGCAATCAAACAAAAAGCTGACAGAAGACTGAAATAAGCAGAGAAGAACATTTGCCATGCAAAACATAGTTGTTGCTGAAGTTAATTAAATTAAAAGTCCTGGGTATCCTTAAGATGTACAGAAGTTTCTACTGAAATTGGTTTTGCTTTTGGTCTGGTTTGTTTTTTTCTTACATACCATCTCCCTGATGTACAGTCTTCTTTCCTCATTTAAGTCATTTGGTAGCTCCATGTCACTTAGCATGACTCTAACCCAGAATTAATGAAGCCTTTATAATGACCTTTAGAGCACTAGTGTTCCTCTAATTTATCCTTTTACCATCGATACAAGATTTTTCTAGTCAATAAATGAATTTAAAATCAGTATCTTTAAAAAATATTTTATCAAAGTATAAGAGCATTTCTATACACATTTTTTTTTAAAAAAATGTGAATTGAGGATTGAAATGTTTAATGAATTTCTTATAGTGCCCTAAAATTGTTTTAAAAAATGAAGAAAAAACCCAAAACATGGTCTTGGATTAAGATGTTGCAGGAGAAAAGAATTCAGGAGTTTTGAAGAACGTAACAATGAGAAAATAGAACAAAACCAGGGTAGGTCTCTGGTTGTCTGGTGGTTTCATTTTGGTTTTATTAAGATAGAGGCTTAAAGCTTAACTGTAATTTCAAGAAGAAAACTTCAGAGGAAAGTAAGATGTCAATGGGAAGGATACTAGAGGAGAGAAGAAAGAACAGGTAGAGGAAGGCTGGGGGGCAGTGGAGGAGAGAGGAGTGCAGAGGAGGGATCAGAAGAGTGAACAGCCTTTTTCCGAGCAGCAGAGCCAAATGCAGGCTGCAGAATGATTTGCAGAAAAGTAGAAGTGAGAAAATAAGCAGTCTCAATGTTAACATTATCAAGAACCACAGACCACAAACTCTAATGGAAACAATTACTATTATTGATAACAATAACAAATACTCCATTCTTGGCTATCTTCTTACAAGGATGCCATTTGCTGTAAGACACAGCTTTATGCTGCAGCTGTATACATATACACTTTGGGAGTTTTAAATGTCTGGTTCAGTTTGTAGAGAGTTGTGAGCTAGTTAGTAGTTGTTAGCAACAGTTAGGACAAAATTTGTCTCTGTGCTGACTTCATTGCCTTTCCTAGCCTTGTGCCAGAGTTAATGCTTGCTCTGTGGTGCACACTGACCTGGATGAAATTTGAAAGGATGTCTTTGAAATGAAGGACTCTCTCTTTATTGTTCAGAGTGAATCATCATGCCCTTTTACAAGATATTTGTTGTTACTGGTTTTTAATTTACACTGACCTAGATGAAATTTGAAAGGACGTCTTTGAAATGAAGGACTCTATTGTTCAGAGTGAATCATCATGCCCTTTTACAAGATATTTGTTGTTACTGGTTTTTAATTTAAATGCATTAAGCATTTAATCTAATCTTTCCTCATCTTTGTTCTCTGTTCCATCTTGCTGTGTCCCTTTCTCAACATATACTTCTGTTTTTAAAAAGTAAAAGACACACAAAAAAATTAATGCAAACCTATCCTTTTACTCATTCCTATCCTGCTTCTCATGCCCCTGACTATCTACAGCTGAAAAGCAATTGTTTCATGAAAGAGCACATTGATCTGATTAGAGCCTAATTAATTACTAACATATACAAATAAAATGCATTAAAGCTGCCAAAAATTATGATCTTCATCAAGGCAATATGGAGAAAAGCTTTAAGAACTATGTGTGTTATCATAGTGAATTTATAAATTTTAAAAGTTTAATCACTGATATCTAGTATTCTGATGAAAATCTAATATTCCCAAGAAAAAAAAATAATCACTGCTACTATTTCCATTTCTTAAAAAAAAAAAAAAAAAAATCAGAAAATTCATATTTTTCCAATAGGTTTCTTTAATTTAATGAAGCTGAAAATATTTCTCCCCTTCATTCTTCTTGTACAGCTGAAGCAGAGAATTTAAATTATTTTCTCTGACTTAATGCGTCAGTGTCAGGTAATATTCTTCCCGAGACACCGAGTGAGGCTTAGCAAAGTGATACAGCAGATGTCTGTGCTACTCCTGCACAGCCATTTCCAAAACTTCCAGAGCCAAGAGGAAGAAAAAAAGAAGAGTACTACTAACATTTGAAGTGTGCTCCAGGTTTTGTTTCTGCTGATGTCTTAGTATCTTCAAGTCCAAGTACAAAGTACGTATGGACAAGTTGCAGCAAAATGGACAATGGTTCATTATTCATACCTTAGTTTAGTGCTTTATAGCTTTCTGAGCACAAATCTGTCATATTGTAGAGAGAGGGGTCTAATGAAAAAAAAAATCTTTAAAATTGTACCAGATCACACAAGGCTAGAGACATGAACAACAGAGAATGCTTTGAGTTGTCACTGCGCTCAAGCTGTATCTTTAAGAACTAAAGGATGTGCTGAATTGTTAGCATGCGACCTAACCACCTCTGAATTTGGAATATCTCTGATCAGTATTACCTATTATGCTTTCTAAGGAAAATGCAGAGTGCATTGTAGCTACTGAGGATTTTTTCTTTCCTCCTAATCTTTAATTGAAATCTTTTTATTATCAGTATTCATTATAAAGAAGCTGCTTCAGGAAAGATTCCCCACACTCCCCCTATAAATAGCTATTAATAGACTAGTTAGCATGTACTGGGAGATGATAAAACAAAATGAATCATAGAGTCCTGTTAGGGAATTCTGTAGGGAGAGCTTTATTGCATAAATGTGAATGAATAGGAGAAAAGATCTTAATTTCCAAAGAACAAGAATAATTTCCAGATTTTCATATGTAAAGAAAAGTCACCATTTGAACACAAAATCGTAAAATAAAAATGCAAAGCTGAAAATTAATTCAAGAGAAAGCATGTTTCACAAAAAAAAGCATTGCCTGTCAGTATTTGTAAAATTGGAAGGCACCATCACAAAGAAATAGGCAGTCTTCCATATACAAATCCTATAGGATTTAATCTGCTAAAAATAAAAAAATCCACAGGCTACCAAATCAGTCAGTTAACAGATGAAGAGGGCACAAATGGTTTGCGTTGTCACCCAGCACTAGATGTAGCCAGATTTGGGTGGTACTGAGCAAAAACACATTAAGGGGTGGATCAAAATATTTGATTTATTCTGTTTGCCAGGCTAAGATACAAGAAAAGGGGAAAGCATCACTCCATTGTTTTAAAGGTTATTACTTCAAAATGCATCAGAAGCTGATTAAGTAGAGGTGAGTGAACTTTTCAAAATGCAGGTTTCAAGTGAAACCTACTGTGTAAAATTATGTGAGGTAAAATATTTTCTTTTCACCAAGTATAATTTGTGTCAGTGAAATTCATTGCAAATAGGAGATATTAACATAGAACAGCTCACCCAGTCCAAAAGCCATGCCACTAAATAGGATAGTAAAGGTCTAATGCCTGAAGTTGGTGTAGGCCTTGACACTCATTTTGACAGGATTTAGACTGGTTAGACTGGCTCATGGGTCCATTCAGAACATCCTGTGTTACAAAAATCAGTGACACAAAGAGAATAAGAAAAATATCTTTTGCAGATTTCCAAAATGCAAACTAATAGGATTTTGCAGTTATGCCAAGATGGGGCCAGTGGAGAACATGCAGTCAAAAAAATCATATTAAGCACTACCTGGGATGGAGCAAGTGGAACTGTCCCCATGTCTCCTGAACGAGCAAGTACTCAAATCTAGTCATCTCAGTCTGCATCTCCTGTGATTAATACAAATAGCTGAAAATACCAAGAATGATTCTTGGGGAATTGAGAACTGTTATTTGAAAGTATTTTAAAGTAGTTGGAAAAAAAACGGAAATACTCATATATCTTTATGTGACAACTTCTATGATGTCTATCCATCAGCTTTGCTTTAATACACACTGTTATCTCTGGGGCTTGCTTCCTGCGTATGGTGATAGCAACATTATGTTTTTCTTTTCCTTTAAATTATTTTTGCAATCTTCAAAGGCATCAGGTAAAATAGAACAGTTCAAAGGTCTGTAAATATTTTCAACCTGACTTTCATGCCTGCTTGTTCCGAAAGAGGGAAATAATCTGAATGCTGGTTTAAAGATACACTTTCCCTTTAAAGAAGCAATGAAAGCTTGATCTGATAGATGTTTAATTTGGAATTCTTTAATGTGTGATTGACGGTAACCCAAAATCTTTCATCTCCATCTTTGTTGCTGCAACTTCTAAGAAAGCACAGCTTCTCCAATTTTTGTAACAATCAAAATGTTTTGATTTTTGTTACTGAATTATATGGTATTGTGTTAGAAAAATCTATGATTCCACTGTGCTATCCTTCAGAAAGTCATTAGTCTAAGGTCTGGGGTTTTTTTTCATTTATTGTGTCTGCTTAATCAGATACTAAGAATTTAAAGAACTTAAGACCTTCATACAAACTACAGCACAACTCTCTTCCACGGGTAAAGCATGTTCTAGTACCTCCAGTTCTGTATTTGGACAGGTACAATGAGTGACAAGGTCAATCACTTTTACTTACATGGTCATAGTAAAGACAACCAAGTCTTGATTTAGTACAGAATTTAAAAACACTTTAAAAATGAGGTCAGGATCAGAGAGACACAGCAGCAGAGAGAGGAAGTGACTTGCTTGAGGACATTCATCGCTGTCACAAGTGGAGAAGGGACTCAAGAAGTCCAGCTCAGTTTTTAAACTGAGGCAACACTCCTGGACTTGCTATTACAGCTCAGCATTACCCCAGAGCTGTACTCACATTTGTTCCCTATTTTACATATATTTATTTGATCTGTGCTCATAACCCTTTTCATTTGTTTTCCAAGAGCACTGAACATTGAACAAGCTTGCTGACTGCAGTGGCTGCCACAGCAGCAGATTTTGCAGTTCACTGCAGCAGATTGAAAGTGGTAATTGTGAAAACTAGGAACTATAAAGTAAAAGAGGGAATAATCCAGCCAGGGGATAGATGAATGTCATGTGCACTTTGTAGCTTATCAAACAGCTGCTATTCAAAATTCCACATATTGATTATTTGAAGCAGTATCCATACCAGCTCATGATCAGCTTTTTGATTTGAATATATCCTTATATAACATTTGTTCAACAATTTCAACTAATGAACAAATTTGTGAAAACTGAAATATTTGCATGTGATTCACAAACAATAAAAGAAGTGAAAACAGTGAATGAACCATTCACAGTAATGGAGCTTGACACTATTACCAAATCTTTCAACATTTCTCATTTGGAAAAACCCTGATGTAAAATTGAATTGTCTTTTTTCCCTCTTTATTTTTTCCCCTCTCAGTGCAGTTAAAAATCCATAAGTCATAGTATCCATATTGGTGCTTGAAATACAAAGAAATAAAAGGCACAACAGAAGGAAATGAACAAGCTGTGTTTGTAATGATGCTCTGTGTGTGGAACAACATTTATCAGTCTTTCTGGGAAGGAAGTTTATTCACAGCAAAACTGCGTAATATTTGAATTACTGAGATAGTTACATTTTTCATTTATACAGAATAGTAAATAATTTTGGGGATTAACTCTAGGCCTCTTGGTACTAAGTTTTTAAAGTCTAATCTTAAAAGGATTGTGCAAAAGCATATCAGAAAACAGGGCACACCTCATATTGTAGGAGTTTTCCAACTGCCATACTTTAGATGTGTAGGCAGCAAATTACAGCACTCAGGTTTCTGAAGTGTTTACAGATAATCAAAAGTCATCCACTGCCTGCATATATCCAATTGGCAAAAAAGGTTCTAGTTGGATATCAGATTTTATATCCCAAGTATTGAGAAAACATTGTTTTTCAAGAAAATGTAAAGAAACATATTTCAAAATACTATGGAGACAAGAAGTAAAACCACAATCTTTGTAGATCTTGAAATGATATTATTAATAATATGTACTATTTAAAATATAATTTCTTAACATAATAGCTAGGTTGGATATAGGTTGGATTTCTCAAACGTAACATTTTTTTTTTTTTTTAAAAAATTAAATCCCCAAATCAAATTTTCTTTTGGTAGCCACAAAAAAAAAAAAAAAAAAATTCAATTACTTTGGGGCAAAACTGTAGGTGTACTTCAAATTTTTTTTTTACTGGTCAAGCTACTGTAACACCCCATGGAAGTTTTGAGTGACTCACAAGCTCCCTGACCAGCCTGCATACGAACTAAAGCTGGCAATAACACCAAGGGGTCATCCAATACTGTTAAAACCACAATTAAGTACAACTCAATCATTTCTGAAAACTGTTTGCCCAACCATCTTCACAACAGCTTTCACTGATGGAGGGCTAGGCATAACATTCATCATTTTTCCCTTAATACTGACCTTGTGTTTTCCGTATTCCAAACCCTTTTCTTATCTGGTGAGACATGCTGAGCAGCATACTAATTTTCTGCATCTACATCTCCTGTATTTGAAGACTGTTACCAAGCTTCCTTTACCTTCTCTCAATTAAGACTCTCCATGTATTCCATTTATATTATTTACTTTTTTTTGTCTTAGATCAAATTTTTACCTTTCTCATCAGCCACAAACTGATGCCCATTTTGATCCCATGTCTGACTTCTCAGTAGTAAGTAGAAAAATAAAATTATTGTATGCCACTACCAGACGCAACTGTTATATCTCCACCCAGCCTGATGGTCAGGTTTTTTTGCTGTTTTCCAATGGTTTGACATAGTTGACTCATGCTTGGTTGCGACCTCTATCTGATACCTTTTACCCCAGTTTTCCCAATTTGTTAAATGGATAAATTAAGGTTGGGCAGGTGACCTGAATGTTGATGTTTGGGCTTGAGCTATGGGTTTCTATCTGTACCAGAAAACTCTTTATCACAATTTAACTATATTTTCTCATGTTTCAGAGGATATTAAAAAGATGTCAAATGTCATAAACCAGTTGACATTAATTCTAAATGTCTTCCAATACACAACACAACAGTTTTACCATTTAGTGCTCTGGTTTTTCTACATTTATGTTGCCAAATCTTACAATGTGCCCTATAGGAAAAAAATTCTCTCATTATATCTGAAAATATTCAGAATATGTGCAGAATATATTGAATATATTCTCAATATACTCTCAGTATATTGACTAGAACAGGCGCAATAACTTAGGAGGAACGTGTCCTATAGGTATTATGAAAATATGGAGAGTAACAGGAACAAATTAACATATTTTCACTATCTACTTATTTAAAGAGGAAAGGATTGCCTTTATGGCATTATTTAAAAAGTGTTAAATTTTATAATGTGGGATTACATAGAGAGTAGTACATGAATTAATAATGAGAATAAGCCAAAATGGGTTAAAAAAAAAAAAAGTCATGTTACCTTACACTATCCCTGAACTGAGAGTATACCTTTTCTTTCAAAGATGTTTAACACCATTTTTGCCATTTTAAAGCTAACTCCGCAGCTTTTGCCTTTACTTAGCTCGGCTGTTTTTCTACCTCCTAGAAAGGAGTGTAACAACATCTGGTAGCCTATTGCCAGTCATGTCCTAAATGAGACAGGTGTCATGGCTCCTAAATCCTAAGATCATCTTTGAAATCAGGTCTTCAATGACTTTAGCTATTTGGCACTGCTGCTTTCTCCCCAGCTGAAAAAAAAATCCAATTTACTTTCCTCTTTAGATCTGCGCAGGGAATGAGTCTACATCAAATTGTTATGATCAGGGAAGATATTGCTTGCAGCAGTCTCTCACAGGTTTCGAAATGACTCACAGGGATTGAAAAGCTGTATGCATGACAGCAGTGAAGGGAAAGGGGAGGGAACACAAAAAAGGAGAGGAAATGAACGATTTGGAACTTTGGGTGGAAGCAGATTTGCAAACAAAAAAGTCAAATGGAAAATAAACAGAGAGAGAGTGCTTATTTCTGAGGTGGAGATAAAATGTATTTCAAGTGTAACTACAGATAGTACAAATGCATCTTTAGAAGTGTCTCTGTTCAAAATTATATCCCTTCTTTCAGGCTAACTCATTTGGTAATTCTTTTTTAATAAAGATGGAAAAATGGTACTGAGAGTTTCCACAGAGTGAAAAATCTCATGAGTTTCACTGAATTTTGGCACTTTTCATACCAGTCTTCAGGAACTGAATTGCAGTCCATAGTAATTTTCTAAGAAATGCCAATGAAATTACATTCTCAGGGAAAAAAAAAATCAGAAATATGAATGATTAGAAAAGCTAGAAAGTATGATTTTTATTAAAAAAACCCTCGCCATGAAACATTATATAAACCTGATATAAAGGAAGGCTCTGTTTCCCCAAATTATAGATTACACATCAATTTTGCATACTTTTTTAACTTGAAAATTTTAAAGAGTATTTTCTCATTTTGGCGATTTCAAAGTTTTTAATATGTTGTATCCAGGTGAGTTGATACTCTTAAAAATCTGTCTTTCTTCACAGGGAACCTATGAGAATCCTTCTTGCTATCTTTTCCAAATGAAGTCACAATGAGTACCATGAGCGACTGCTGGTTCAGGATAAGATAGTTTTCCGTTTATTACCAAATATAATGTATTTGTTAATGAATTTCATATTTGAAAAAACAATATTAAAAATCATTATGTACTATTTTGATTGACATTTTTTGAATGGTACATGGCACATGCAGTACTGCACTGTACTGCTCAGATACTGTACAGGAGGTTGGAACTAGATGATCTTTAAGGTCCCTTCCAACCCAAACCATTCTATGATTCTATACTACCATGCAGCTTGTTTACTAATTCACCCTTGTCACCTGTATCACTGCCTTATTGGAATTTAAAAATTAGAGTCATATTATCGTATGACCCACCACTTGGTCTCCACACCATCAGAGTTCCCTCATATGATACTCCCACACAAGAATTGGGTAATTAAATCTCCATTGCAGACAAGTATTCACAGGGTTTCTGTGGGACAAAAGCTGTTCTCATGTAACAATGCTGTTATAAAGCCAGATGCCTAAGATACCCAGGAGTCACTACTGCAGCCTGTAAATAGAGGATTGTACTCACCAGTGCTATGTAACAAAAGACATGATCCTCTGGGAAAACGCATGTTTCTCTTCACCTTCTGAAAGAGACAGTTTGTTGATAGAGCTGATGTGATCCGTCAGAAGAAGTTAGGGCAGACTTCAAGACTTGCCCAGAATTGTGATGTTCTCTTTGCAGGTGTTGCAGTGACCTACTCTTGTCAGACAGTACTTCTCTTAAGACTGTAGCTCTAAGTGTGTCCCAACAGCCATTATAAGTCCCGTGTGTCTTGCATTCCCTAAACTTTCCTTGAAATGAGGGTCTTCCAAGAGAAGGCTTGTGCACCTTATCCAGAGATAACTCAGATACAGTTGTCAGGTTGACACAGACCCACCTGGAGTATAGAAGGATGGAACAGTTACGAAAAATAAAACATAATTCATAACACTAGATTATATCCAACAACAAATTCTTTCACAGATGTTTCAATGTCCCTGCTGAAAATCACCATTTGCATGCACAGCGCCTGCCCAATCACTTCTTCAGTACATGGGAAGCTACTAGCAGTGCTGGCAACATGCTCATGTCCATGGGGCTATCCCAGTCTAGGACAGCTCTTTTTCCAGTTTCATCTTCGGTGTCACTTCTGAGCAGCGTGCTCCAGCTTAGAGATGTGACGCTATGCCAGAGGTACTTTCCTAGTTCTAGGGGACAAATTCCTCTCTCTCTTCCCCTCTTTCTCTCATTCTCTCATTTTCCCCAATTATGCCTGTGCTGCTTTTTCAATATATACGTAGATTGTGATCCTTTCTTCTCTTCAAAAATGGGTATTTATGTCTAGCACTAATTAATCTACTAATAATCTATAATAATCTACTATAATCTAATATTTTATACTTCTGCTGTATTCTTATTTTCTTCCCAACTAAAATGTGTTTAAAGTGTCCCCATTTCTACACAGTTTTCACCCCCAGTACTGATGCATTCAGCAAGGTTGACAATGTTTAGCAAGTTTTTAGCTTCTGATTGTAGCTACAAAAGATACCTGGGGGCACAGTATAAGACTGTGTGCAGTTTAAAGCCTTGCTCAGTCTCCTTCCCACTGCTCCTCTTGTTCAAGAGCTCTGATTATCATAACATGGTACCACTTGCCTTCCTCAAAAGGCCATTCATTGTTGCAGAGCTGTGCTGGAATAACTGCAGGCTGCACCTTTTTAAAAGCCGTACCCAAAATGTTGCTGGCAGTTGTGTTTCCCCCAGCGCTCTGAAGATAATACGTCTGCTCCTCTGTCTTGGAGTAATATTTCCAGCACTGTTGGTACATCAGCTGCTATCACTCCAGTACACCACTGACACAGAGAGCCATAACTTTAAATATACAGTATAAATATCTTTGTAGAACGGTACATGAGTGTACTGAAGGTTATATATCACAATTTATGAGAGTGAGTTTCATAAAATTTGTTTCCCTTTACTTTCTTAGCTCCATAGATCATTCCAGAGAATGATCTATCTTTTCATTTAATCTTTACTTTTTTTTCCCCAGTATTTGTTCCTAAAATTAAAATTGATTTTGAACACTTCATCAGTGCACTAGGAGGTTTTTGACATTATTCCCACTCTTTCTATTGTACAGACAACCAGCTCTTCACAGATCTTTTCAGAGATGCTTTACTGTTCTGATTTTTCCTCTTAGGGTATCAAGCACCAACTAATTATGCTTTAAAAATATACAGCAGGCTAGTTTTCTAAGACTGATGTGCAGAATACTGAAGAGGCATTGTCTTAATGTATTTCATCTATATATCAGATATAAAGGATGTCAGTTTCAATAATTAAGTTTTTACTTTTATACTGAATAAATCAACACCATAAGTATTTTTGATTGTTTTATGTATTCTTCAATGTCTATTTTCATATTTTAAACATTTCAGTTTTAAAATTTAAGTCTCTATTAAACCCATATATAACTGTATCAAAGATCAATGATCATTAACATAGCAGTTATGCACAAACTAAGAAATATAAATAATTAATTAAGTTGAGAATTTTACAGAAATACTTGCAATAGGACTTGTAGAGATTGGAAATCCTAATTGGAAAACGAAACCCTAAAATTTTATTTGAAGCCTCCACAAATTAATTATATTATTTTTAGATTAGGAAAAAAAAAAAAAAGAATTAGGAATCCAAAGTACTATTTCCATTCCTAAGGCATAAAATATCTGGCTAGATCAAATAGTTAAAGATTCTAGTAGGAAAGAAAACTACTAATTTCAAGAAAGAAAAATCACATAAACCTTTCACATTTAAAGTTCTTCTGAAGAAAACACTCTTAATATAGTTTATTAATTATAAAAAATAAGCATAAATGTAAAAAAAAAAAAAATCCATAGTTATAGCAAACTACCAGGAAATCTACATAGTTAGAATGTTTGGTTATATTGTTTGTTTTGATAATTACTGAAATACAGTATACCAGTATCAGTTTTATTGCAAATTTTGTTTCATTCTATTGATTAGTTAAACCTAAGTAAAATAACATCTAAAAGAGACTGGATTTTGTAAAATAACAGGTGCATGTAGGTTTTCAAACTGTTAAATATTATTATTATTTTCTGGTTTATCTGTCTATTTACTTATCCAGCTTGAAAAAGAAGAATGTAACATATTCTATTCATATAAGAAAAACAAAATTAATGTGTTTGAATTTTATGCTCAACCCAATGTATGAATTTGATATAAATACTACATTTTCTGTGAAATTTATTAAATTTAATTCAGCAACATAAAATTATTTAAGCAGGATTTTAACCTTGTAACACAATCTGATACCATACTGATTTAAAAATACAGGCTTTTTCATCGTATCATGACACACCATTTACAGCAGGTAATATAGAATGTATTTCATTTTTTCAAAGGGGAGAAATAAGGACTACATGTGTACCTTAAGTGTTTATAGAAGTTTCCTTTTTCAGCACATACTGTTGTAAAGGAAATGGTTATCCGTTTCATACAATTTCTACATGGTGACATGTTTCTTGTTGAAAGCACAAGCATGAAAATTAATTTTCTACAATGTATTCACTTGGCTATACGCCTAAAGGATTTTTCCTTGGTTTTACAAGTATTTTGTATTTAGGGTACCCCATTTTTCTTAGAAGTGTTATAAGATCTTCAAGTTTCTGTTATGATTATTTACAGGTTCTTGGAATGTAGGATCAGAAGGGACCATTAGGCTTCTAGACTGACACCATGTGTAACAACTGTGTTCAGATTTATTCAGTTAACACTGATATGAAGACAATAATTAAAATGTATTTCCTTTGAAGGTATTCCCACCTGGAAAGTACAAGTAGAAGCTTTTGAGCCCGTATTTACAGTATTAAATATATGGATGAACATACAGAGATAAGGAAGGAGGACAGAAGATTAAAAAAAAAAAAAAATGCTATGTTGAAAGCAAGTTTCACAAGACAATTTTCAGATTTCAGCTTACCACATCTTTGGACTGTTAATAGCCAGTATGACCTTTGTTGGCTCTCTAAAATGTAAACTGGCATACAAGCAGGTCCTGGCCTCAGAAAAACCCTGATTTTCAGATTTCTGAAACTAACAGATCATGTATATTCCCTTTCTGACAAGCCTTATATAGACATCATTGCCAAGTGAGACTATATTCCCTTCCAAAACCTGATGAGAAGTAGTGCTATGCTTGTGCCATTACTTCTGTGCTTCTCAACAGTGTTCTAGTTATATTTGAAAGAGTTTAAACTAGTAAACATGGTTTGGTGGAAATTTTCTTACTTTTGTAACTACCAAAGACCTTTTTAACTTGCAGTATTCTGTTGGTACTAAGCCGTAGGAGCATCTACCAAAGAGGAAACAAAGAATTCAGTGATAGATATGTGGAAAACTAGCAATTTTATAGCACGGCAATACGTCCAGGTCCACTTGGTCTGATGACAACATGTCATCCATTTCGTTTTTACATAGCACAAGAAAGTTAAACAAGAAAAAGCACAATACATGGGCCATTTTTCCTCACAGCAGCAATACTCTCTTCCTCATGCATTGTTTTCTTTAATTTTACATTTATTTCATTGTCACAAGAAAGATCTAGCTTAATGAACACCCGAATACTTTTTCTGCTTTTTACTTCATGTAACATTGTTTACTTATTTATATTTTTTATATATTATTTATCAAAGTGCTCTGTTTCTTTAAGCTCTATTTAAGGGAGCACAGTAAGGCTAATATTAAAATCTTTAAAGTGCAAGTTTGGACTTGTTTTGCAAATAGCTATTTATAGAAGCTGTATCACTTCTAGTCACTAGTTCATTCAAGAATTAAAATTCCAGCTTAGTTATGCTTTGTTCAATTAAATAAGTTTCAGTATTTCCTACTTAATCTGATCTGTTTTTCAAAACTCTACATATTAATGATAATTTCAGCAATTATCTTTCCTAAAATCAATAGTTAGGTATTGTTCACATATGGAAAAAATTGAAGTATGAAGTAGATTTTCATAGTCACCTAGAAAAGATGGATTTGCAGCATTCATTATTTTATACCATCATTTAAAATAAGAAAAATAACATTTAATTATAATGTGAAATCTTTCTCTGAAGGTATATATTTACCCGAGGTATTAAAGTCTTTTATGCACAGACTTGGAGTGTCTCTGAAACCACACAATTTTTCAGATGAAAAATGAGAAAGATATTGTGTGAATTTTGTGAATCCTGCAAGATTAACTTTAACAGAAGATTTAAATTCAGGCAGAATAATGTCCTTACTTTAATAATAAAATTAAATATCTGAGATTAGATGGCCATATAAGCCCTCAACATTAGGACTGCATCTGGGATGAAAGAAAAGTTTAGCATCTTCCCCTCATGTTCACAGCAATAGTTTTGTTTATAAGCACAGCAAGTGGCAGAGAGTAGCTCTTAAGAATAAAAATGACAGTATCGTCACTTACAGATATGGAAAAGCATCACGCTTATAGCCCAACCTACAAACAATTACTTACCTGCTTGATTTTACACTGGTCACGCAGACGAAGCACCCGGCTCTTCATCACCTTTGACCAGGAACCACTTGCTACTGCTGCCCTGAAGTCTATTTATTGCAGTGACCGTCCTCTGATCATGACAGCTCTCCAGCCTCTTATCAGTATTTGGAGGAGGTGACTTTCCTTTTTCATGCTAATTTTAAGAAACAAAATCTGTCTTTCAGTGCAAGTGCCTGAGACTTGACAGGGTATAGCAGATGCTAAGGACTTCATGTGCTGTCCACTGACTGAGACTCATCTCTGCAGAGGCCTAGAATGCCTAGCTTGGTCTATGTTCAGTCTAATACAGTCTCACAGGATGAACAAAGTGAAACTGGGCTTTTTTTGAGCGGAACTGTTTCTAAACTGACTTCTGTCTCTTTACGGTTCATTTTCCAGTCCCTGATTCACCAAGCTAATCTTGCAAAATCCTTAGTGATCTGTTAAAAAGCAATGAAAAAACATATGGTTGGTTGGGCTATTTTTTTTTTCCTTATCAAATGTAACAATTAACTCACAGTAAGGACCTTAACTCTACATCATCCATTTTAAAATACAAAGCCATTACCAGGCCGAAGCAGCAGCCTGAAGTAAATAGAAGCACCTGAAATCACTTATTTCTCTGTTTTCTGGTGCTCGCACACAAAGCCATTAACACTGGAACAGTGTGTGTCATTTCAGCCAGTTTCGGATTTTGCTACGATTAAGCTGTAAAACCCTTGAAAGTAAGGATTTGTCATGGAAATGCTGATGCAGTCTTAACTGAAGCAGGGTGAGCGGCATGGCACGGCTCTCCGTACCAAAGCAGCACAGCCTCAATTGGCACCAGTCTCTGTATACACAGCCATGACAAAAGGGGAGCAGGGAGCCTGAATATTCTCCCAAAGCACTTAAAAGGCCAGCATGAATCACGAGGGTCTCGCATGTTTTTTGTTTGCATGCAGCTAGCAGAGTGTGCTGTGCTATTCATTCTGGGTTAAGCTTTCGGTGCTTGTCTAATAAGTGGCCCTTGTACAAAAACGTGATCTGTGCTTTTCCAGATATTTGTATGTCAGGCAGCTACACAGCAGCAACTTCTGTAATCCCTTCTCCTGCAGTTAGAGCTACTAGAAAGGCTTAATAATATCCCAGAGGCAAAGATGAAACGGTATCTCCACAGCTACTGTTTGCTGTAGAGAGCTTTTGAAGTCGAGCTTAAGATGTCTTTATTTCCCTACCAGAAAGAATTTTTTTTTGCTCTTCCTTCTCCACTGTTGTCATGATGATGGCTTTCTGCTTGAAAAATATTCCAAGAGGGCTGCAGTGTTCCCATAAAGCATTAGGGAATGAGCACAGCTTTTCATCAGGGGCTCCTGGAATCTCTAAGTACAGTTTGTCACTACAGAAACCCATGGCCACCCTAACAGCAATCTCAATTTAAACCCCCTCAATTTCTTCCTTATCAGGTTTATAGCAGCCTCAACCTTCACTGGCAGCTCACTCCTGCCTGCCTCTTGGCTTTTAACTTCCGTTTCTAATTAAATCTAAACTGAGTTCATCATACAGCTCCCGTTTATAGCTCATTTTTCTTTGGTGTAAGAAAGTAAAATATGATAACGCTGCTAGGTCTATGTATAACCTCATCAAATGGTGGTCCATCTTGATAAATAAAAGGAGATAGTATCTCATTCTTGCTAATACTTACTGATTATAATTATGATAATTATAGTTAGCACTTAGGTGACCTAATAGTTTCCCATGCCCTATTGTGTCAGGTGCCATATACTTATGAAACAAAAAGAAAGTCCCAAAATTACTTAACAATTTATAATTTAACCATAAGACCAAAAGGAACAAAATCAAACAGAGAGGGCTTACATTAAAACATGGGACAACACTGACCATGACAACTTTTATGAGACCTCTGTTAAATCTCTCGTTGGTATCTGATAAAACAAAAATTCTTAGAAAGGTAAAAAACTGTAGTGATGTGGTTTAGTAGAAGTTTCCTGAGGATCTCTTCCCAAATAGGGTCAAAACCCAGGAAGCAAGTGCCACTGTCTTCACTTTGAAAATGTAATAACTGAGGCTGGGCAAAGCATTGTGGATTAAAGGTAAATTTTAATTTCTCAGTGGCAAATAACAGATGAAAGCTAGAGCCAGAACATTCTTCAAAGCAAAGCTAACCAGGCTGTTATAGAGTACGCTGCAAAAAGAAAAGGTGGTGTGGAGTAATACAGAAATAAGGGAGTAGGAAAATAGATGTGCAGCATCATTCTGAATACATATGAATGAGGAAATTGCACTGTGAGAAAAAAGGGTATAAAAATGATCCAAACGGAAACCAGTATGCCTCAGCAGTATCGGTTACTTGGAAAAGTTTAAAAAGTCTTTTCACAGATAAAATTGTGTAGAAAATAATCTCTAAGACCAAGATATCATCAGCATGAGGACCTCAAGATATCCATGTTGAAGTAATCTTTTAGATTCCAAGAAAAATTATTATATTGTCAATAGTAATGCAGCAAGATTAGAACAAGTTATGTTTTAATGAGGATGAATTATGTCACTGAAAGCAATCATACCAAGAAGAAGCAACTATAAAGCAAAAAATGGTGAGGTGGCCAAGGGATCAAGAAAGAATGATGTCTACAGGAGTCTCAGGGAGTGCAGTAAAAAACTGGATGATGCAGAATGTTTTGCCATTTTCTGTTGTATTTCCACACCACTCCAACTCACACCAGACTCTGTATTCAGTAATTTTATTGAAGGGTGAAATTCAAACACAGAAAAATTGGAAATATATCAGAATATGTAGACAGTGCTATTTTCAGGAGCTCACCCGAATTCTTTAGAATAACTTAATATTTAATTCAAATAGCAAAACATGGGAAGACATACCTAGGTAATTTAGGTTTGCCAGATGCAAGAGTTCACCCGCAAAGCGCAACTCTAATGAAAAGATCCAAGCTAAATTTCCATACCAACAAAGTTTATATATGGATATAAAAGTCCTCAATCACTATTCAGAGTAAATGGAAAGGCAGGCAATAAAGTGAACACTTTTCTGCACACACAGGCTTTTATTCATTTTCTTCTGAGCTGATCTGTTATTGTATGAGCTCAGTCATATGCCAAAGCCAGACAATACAGTCCATATGTCTCATGATATAAAATCAGTATAAACATTATTGTTATTATCTGGATACTATCAGTCATGTAAATAAATAAATAAATAAAGTTGGTTTATACCAGTTTGATTTTGATTTGATGCATACACAGAAGTGAGTGCTTTGCCTGAGAATTTAAACAGGATCAGCACGTACAAGATCAGAGGTCGTGATTTCTGACATTCCTCCTTTCTGTCCCAGAACACTAGAGGACAGTTTTTTTCATTAGGGGTGTTTTCTTCCAGTTATTCTGTTACCTTATAGGGAAAATAAAGACCAAAACAGAGAGGGAGAAGGATTATGCTGTAAACTCCAGTTTCACTGTGAAGGAGTCCATATTCCGGGGTGAGGCAGTAGTGCAGAGGACCTGCCTGTCCCTCAAATTTTAAACCACAGCAGGAGGCTAACCAAACTGAAGAAAACTGGAAAATCTTGCAGTTTACATCATCAAGGAGACCTAAGCTTCAACTGCTAGAGGGTTCATGCCAAAACATGGGCATGGGACATTGATGGAATTCTCTGTGAATTCTTACCACACTCCACAAGATCTCTGGACTTACATGATAGATTTCTAGCGTATCACTGAGAAATTAGGCAAAACCAGTATGTAGAACACTCATCTTTACAGGCATACAGTTTCCTGATTATAGTATTTCCATTCAACCTAAACGGTATTGATGACTCATAATTTGTCTTGAACACAGAATACCTACTAAACTTGGTGGAAGATAGACACCCGGATGTTTCTCTCCTTAACCAGGACAGAGATAATGCTCTCAGTCCCCAGATCTGGGAATAGAATAGAGTAGGGAGTTTACTGTAGACTGACATATACAAATGAAACTTTAAAACATTTTATTTCATGATGGTCTTTTTCACTGACAACAGGGAGGAATAAAGCATAAAGCTAAATGCTAGTGGACCTTGGATTTTCAGTCCACCTTCCTGCTGTCTATACTATGCTCATAGCTGCTAATCTCTTCCCTGCAGGGGTCCTAATCTACCCCAGCTGGATTCTAAGAACCTTGCCAACTATGTATAGTATCGTGATGGCTTGTCCTGCTGCTGTGATCTGTAGCAGTATGTATCCACCTGCCAGCCTTGCTACAGGGCTTCAGGCTTTCATGATCCCATTCTGACAGCAGTCCTTCATTGTTCCCATCTCTTTGATGCTCTTTTTCTAGGCTTTGCTTCAATAACACATTGCTTGTCTCCCTTTCTCTCATTCACAGTGGGCAGCTAAGCAATGTGCATAGTATGAATGCCCCTTTCATAATTACCATGCCAGCTGGCACACCCCACCCCTTCAAACTGGAAAGCGCTCAGCATTCTGGCTGCTAATCTGCCAGTAGTTGTTTCGTGGAGTAAGACGCCACCACACTGCTCTATGAGTATACAAACATAGTACAGCGATATTCAGCAGTCAGTGTCACATCTTTATCACAGCACATGGCAAAGAATCGTTGGGGCTGCCCAAGGAGGTAAATCAGAAAATACCTTCACTTATGAATATCTTGCTGGCTGACAACAGCAAATCCTCATTTAGATATTCAAGTTCACTTTCTTTCTTTCTTTCTTTCTTTCTTTCTTTCTTTCTTTCTTTCTTTCTTTCTTTCTTTCTTTCTTTCTTTCTTCTTTTCTTTTTCTTCCTTTCTTCCTCTCTTTCTTTTTCTTCCTTTCTTTCTTCCATTTTTTCTTTCTTCATTTCTTTTTGTCTTCCTGTCTTTCTATTACTGTGTTCACAGAAAGTTTCTGGGGACTGAGGAAGAAGAGGAAAATAACTCTAAATGCAGAGTGAGAATGTCACTGAAAAGTCATTACTTTGCTGGCAGATAGAGTGATTATTATAGCAGATGATACAAAACACTTAAAATGCAATAGTATTTGCATCTGTGTGAACATGTCTTTCACTTAAACTGCAGGAAACCCAAAGGCGTATTTCCTTTTGGTTTCATTCCCCATGTTCCCACTTAAAAATTCTCACTGAATGAGATATTACACATCATTTTTGGTGGTGTTAACGTAATTATTTCTTATCTGTGTAGGATTTAAGCATGCTGGTGTAGCTGGCATTAATTATTAAATAAAAGAGAAATGATCTGTAGATCAGGATGTTCTTTTAGTTTAAAGTCATCTTCTATTTTTTAGTTGCATAATCTTGCCCAAAACTCCCTCTGTTTTTCCCTGTACATTTAAAAGCAGTGCTTCTTACCTGAAAATTACTCTGAGACAAAGCAGGGATCAAAACAAAGAACACAAACTTTATAATTAATACCATGCTTCACTAACAAATGTTTTGCTTGTCAACACCTGTCAGGCTTGTAATATTTTCTTCTCAAGCTGGAAGGTACTATAGAAATGTCAAAACCTCATGGGAATTCAGAACAATATATCTAGGAATAAAAATAAAACTTCATCTGATGCTCTGAGACACCATGAAAACATCATAAACAATGTAGATACAAGAAATACATGCTCCTATTTTATTTTTTAAATAAGTATCACACATTATTAACAAATCATTCCTCTTGTTTTGCAAAGGCTTAAATCACCTAAATGTGAAGAAACATGTACCTTCTTTGTGTTCGTGGTAAGGATTTTGCATTTTGTAGGTGTTTCTGATTTACTACCAGGTGACCTTCCCGCAGGTAGGGCTCCCAGAATGGCTACGCAGTGCAATGTGTTATTACTCCCAGTAGATATGGTACTATCTGCAGCATGGATAAGCTCTTGAGCAGATGTTCAATACCCAAACATAATGACCACCGGGGAGCCATGATAACTGCCTACAAATACATAAAGGAATGTTATAAGAGGATGGGGACCAATTATTCTCATTAGCCAACAAGGGCAGAATAAGAAAGAATGAGCATTCTCTTTAGCCAGGAAAT
The DNA here is from genome assembly GCF_000690775.1 of Eurypyga helias. Classification (NCBI taxonomy): domain Eukaryota; kingdom Metazoa; phylum Chordata; class Aves; order Eurypygiformes; family Eurypygidae; genus Eurypyga; species Eurypyga helias. Next base: position 29,925 of record NW_010235161.1, read on the forward strand.
TTTAGTTTGATTTAAGAAAATCTTTAGCTGATAAAGTAAGATTAAGTAATTATAAAAAACTACCAAAGGTATTGATAAAATTGTCATCATTTAAAATATTTAATGTGGCCTTCTGTCCTGGTATGTCGATTTCAGACAAGCAGACACATGGTATAGTACTTTTCAGCTAGTCTTATATGTGTCTTAGAGAAATTACATGCCTTATTAATGAAATCTAGTTTGAGAATGATCTTATTGTGGTTGACCAAACAGCTACTTGTCTCAGTTCCCACTGACCAGATACTACCCAATAAAAGTCATTTATATAGTAATTGAAATGAAAATTAAAAATCTTGTGAAGGCATCCATTTGTGTGCATATTTGCAGCATTCTGCTATGGGATTTTTATCTTTATACTAAAAGTCAAAATTTATATGGAAGAGGGCAATGTTTTTCCAAAATCCTCTTATGTCTTTTCCTTTCAATAGTCTTTCTCAGCTATTTAGACTTCTACAGAAATTAAACATTCCTTAAGCAGACTAATAATCTTATAGAATGAGTGTGCAATCTCACAGAAAGTGTATGATATCTATAAAATATAATTTATTTTAAAACACTATTTTAGGCATTGTATTCCCAAAATTGAAATAGCTTCCTTTCAGTCCCTGTTTACTCCCAGAATTCTTCCCATCAGAATCTTCATCAAAAGCGATAAACATCAAATGTTGACTATCTGCATGAACCGACTGCAGGAATATCCTGAAGGAGAGAAACTAATATCCTTCTTCAGATAGAAAATGTTTATTCTTTAGTTAGGAATAGTTACTAAAGAAATGTATTAGCTTTCTAGTCAATAGTGCTAAAACCCAAGAATATGTGACATCACTTTTATGAGTTGAACACATAGGTAAGAAATGGTGACTTTTATCTACTGATAATAGTTCCGTCAAGTCAGAATAACGTTACATGTTGCAATCTTGCGTTATGTATAAGTTTTATTACACTACTTACGAGTGAAATATTCAGATTTCATGTTTTAATAAGGTCCATTCTTCTGTTCTCATGGTAGGCATCTATGCTTTTTGCTTGAGTAGAATAAGTTAAAATAGTACCTGCATTTCTACCATTTGTAGCCACCATTACACATAGTTATCAGACAAGCTTGTATGTGTCAAGTGACATGATCTAGAATTTATTCCCTTCAAGAAATTTGATCAGCAACTTAGATAAATAACATTCAACTGAGAAGGCTCTGAACCATATGGATCTGGTAGGATTTGTAGTGCATTTGCCAGATTATATTCCTCTATGCCTTGATATTTTATCGGGGTTATAGGTTAACTGTACAGGGCAATTGAAAACAAATATAATGATTTTCAGTTATGCTGCAAAAGTCCTTTAATCTAAATATCTTAAAAATTACAAAGAACAAAATTATTTCTGGGGTTTTGTGAAACGTTAATTTTATGGCCATTTTATCACCGGTAAATCGACAGTCACAAGGTGTTTCATCTACCACCACATGGTACACATCGATAATTTCCAACTTAAAGACTTCCTCTGACCAAATATCAACCTTTTTCTGTGAAGTATCATGCTCAACCAGTACAACACAATTGGTATTCTAAACGCGAAACCTTCCCAGTAAAATCCCAAATATTTCTGGCATTTCAGTAAGACTTCCTTAGAAAGAGATGATGTAAATGGTTGATCCAATGCCTTCCTTATTTTTTATTTTTTGGTCTGGATTGTGTAACTGCAGTACCTATGTCTGTTCATAAGCTTATGGTCTGAAAGCCATGATGTATTTCTTTGGAGAAGGAAACCACTGTAAATTTAGGTTATATCTATACCAACAAATTAAACCTGTCCAAGAATGTAGGGGAGCACTGAAGCTAGCTGGCATAGAAAAACTTGACTGCATGCTTGTATAGTTTCATTGCCTCCAAAACAAGTTATCTAAATGCAAATTGTCCATTGTTAATGGTTTCTGGAACATTCTTACTCCTAAAGTATGACTGGAAATTGCTGGAGAAGTCCTAGCCGACATGGGCTAAAATTCTTGAGTGGGTTCTAAAATATATCATTGTAGAAGATCTGATTAAAATGCTTGAGAACCTTTCCTGGCAACATTTATTTTACTAATAGAACCTTACTGGCATGTATATACCTAAAAATTACTCTGAAAAATTTTAAAATGAGAAGTCTCATTATGTCTTGAGTATGCCTCAACATATGCAAGAAGACAAGTATGTTATCAAAAAGATTTGTAGATCAAATAATCCAGTAGATTTTATCCCAGCAGACAGTTTCAGTCATGTCTTCAGGGGACACATCTGTATGCTGAATTTATACTGAGAAATGCCAGGTAGAAGTTTCTATTTGTAGTACATTAGGTAGCATTTTGATTCAAGGAATTTTGTTCAGCAGTAACCTGCAAACAATTATTCAGGTATTTGCTATGACATTATGTTTATTCTTTGTATAAATCAATGTAATAAATACATAAAAGTGAATAAAAATCACTCTAAGATGTTCTTGGCATTTTCAAGGAAAGTAAACATAATAAAAGAAAAATCTACATTAAGTTTTCAGATGGTATATTTACAGTAATTTCCTTATACCATAATCTCTGTACAGCACAGATGACTGAACTGTATGCAGCACAAAGACCTAGAAACAGATCTTAGTATCCTTATGGAGATTCAATATCCAAAAAAAAGTGATTTGAACATCTGCTACTTGAATTCCTTACTAATCTGCCAAAAAGAATGCTTGGGATTGTTTTTAGCAATAAGAAAAATACACAGTGAGTTGGAAGACATTGATAACACTTGAGCAGAACAGCTCTTCAGCACTCTGATGAGATGAGTTACTGTACAGATGGCTTCCATCATGCAAGTCTTTTCTGTTTATAGGGCTGCAGGTGGTAGAGTGGGAAACAGGGTAAGTGGAGGAAAGGTTAGGACTCCAAATCAATTGTAGCAGTTCACCAAGTAAAATCTGTCCCTGCTGAAAATATCAGCACTGCCATCTAGAGCTGTGTGAAAAAAATTCACTGCAGACAGCAGAAATGGTGAAATTAGATCTTTCATTGTTTAGAAGATTGTACATAGAGGGAAATGTAGACAGCTTACACTTTTTTTATCTTAAGGTAGGGCATCCAACAACTGTGTTAAGGGAGAAAGACAAGCTGGGAAAATAAGAATGAAAATGATCTCTAAAATACTCAAATAAACTTGGCTGATTTTCATGCTTGGCAAAAAAAGACCTCATAAGAATTAGTACAGTACACAGGTTAGCTTCCCTTTTGTAACACAACTGAAATTCACATTCTCCTGATTTGGGACAATTTTGTTGCACCTATGGGCTATTTATTTTATCTGTTACGCATCCAGGTTAGAATACTTTGAACTACACAGTAATCACATAGTTCTCTCACTGCAGCTCAAACTCCCCTGGGGTGATTTTAATCATTCAGGAAGTTAAGATCACTGAGGAGGTATCACAAGGACAGGTGACAGCCAGAGATCCATTGAAATAATTTTATAATTGTCAGAGTTTTCAGGGAGGAAAAGAGACAAGCCGAAGTTCTGGGGAAGCTTGGAGCTTTATGATGCTCTCCAGATCTCTTTGTGCAGTAGAAAGGATGGGTATCTTGCTTTCTTTGCTACCATGTTGTTATTTTTGCACACAAATGCAACCAGATGTACCTTTTCTCTGCAAAGGCCAGGGAAATTAAAACCATTTTCAGCTGCATTACTTTATTCCTTTGAACAAGGATTGTAGGATGTTTTCTATAGGAACGAAAACAACCTATTTTTTTGCCTTAACCAGATTTTCAAGACAGAGGAGAGCAGAAACACAAGTTTTTTTCTACCTAATCTGTGAAATATGATTTAATATAATCTCATTAGCTGTAAGGCTCCTAAACAGCTAGAACACAGCCGAAATCCATGAAAGAAATAAAGTGAATATTTTCAAAAGTGTCCGGATGCCTAATTCTCAGTTCTAGGGAATAGTATGTACCTAAGTGCCCTTAAAAAACTGACTTTTTAGTTACAACTACACTGCCATCTAAAAGCACTTGTAAGAGTGTTTTTAAGTACTTAGGCTAGCTGTGCTATAGGTGTTTACATCCAAGGTTTCATACATACTGCTACAAACCCTTACTGGTGGGCATGGCCAGCCCCTCTCAGCGCACACAGTGTGGCAGACACTGGCATAACACCAACCTCACAGGTGGCTGTCGGAAGTTCATAAAGGGTTGGTTGGGAGCCTTGCTGAACCCAATATATATTCTCTGTAATGGCTGGAGACACCCCAAAAGACTAACCTTTAGACACCAGTCTGTTGTCTCCCTCTGCTTCTGGGTACAGTCTGCACACACTGGGGGTCATGAAGCCTTCCAGGTATAGCACAACCAGCAGAGTTTAGCCAGCTCTCCTCTGAGCAAGGGCATGCTCATTCTCTTCATAATGAGTTGACCAAAGCAGGCTGTGGGAGCACCTCTTCTGGAAATCTAATCCCAATGCAAGCTGGTATCATCTGGAAGCTGGCTAAGTGAGACTCAATGCATCACCCACTGCATGAGTGTGGACACACTAACTGAGATAGTCTCACATCTTTAGGGTTACCTACCCCTACCTACCAATGACTGCTATGACTACTGTTTGCAGTACTCCAGAAGTCATTACAGTCTTCAGGTAGAATAGCATTCTGTACAATAGTCCTTAACAAAACGCATCCTTGTCCAGTAACTCCAGAAGATGCCAAGAATATACCAGGATCATGAAATTTTAACATATAAAAATATTATCCTGACACTCATGTTTCAAAATCTGGTAATTTTTCTCTTAAATAAAGTTGACACTGTCTTTCCTGCCTGATAAAATGAGGTCCAGCAGCATGGGAACAGACAACTGCTGGTGACAGTGGCAATAAGACCCTGAGGAATGTGGATGCATTCAAAGCAGCTGACACCCACAGAAAATTTAATTTAGTCCTTAACTTCTGCCAGATCATCTTTAAATAAGCCTCAGGTGAAGGAAGGTGCACTGACTATTTTCAGGACAAGATCTGAAAGCTGAGCCCTCAATGCTGTCATCCAGTCTCTTTTGACCTTAGAATATACTATAGCCTCCTTTAATCTCTAGGCTATATGCCAAATTTATTCATGCAAGGACATGCAGACACAGAATCGGAAGGCTCCAGCTCCTTGACTTATATCTTAGGATATAGCCTAGGACCCTGGCAACCTGTAAATTATGGGTAGCGACTCCAGATGGGGAATGAATGTAGGTGGAGGGATGTGGTACAGTAGAAGGGAATCCTCACCCTAGTGGGATGCCTCTGGCATAAAGGGCCTTCAGCTCCTAACTGACACTGAATTATTAAATTAAATAAAGTACCTCCCTTCTGTTTTCCCTTCTTCTTTTAACTGTATGCTTGGCACCAGTGGCATGGCTGGTGTCTGATCTGGTGGTAATCATATCAGCTTTCCAGATGGTGAGGTGATAGGAAAAGCAAGGTCATGGTCACTATTAAAAAAATAATGCAAAAGGGAATAAATATTATAGTAATAAAATAAGGAATGGCAAGTGTACCTCTGAAAAGCCACTTAAAAGAGGAGAATGTAAATAATTCTTAAATGCATATCGGCACAGTTCCATGGTCAGAATATACACACTAAGACATATGATTGACTTAGCACATGTTAGACAGATGCTTTAACTGACTTCACATAGATTAACCCATTGCAAATGAGAAATGAAACATGTAATTAAAAAAAAAATAGTTTATTTTGGTAAGTTTTATTTTGCATCTGCCATGAGATGAGAGTACACAATGGGTCTGTTACACTGGTTTAGCTCCTACACAGCACCTCAACAAGCCACAGTAACTTAAACAAATGTCTGTGGCATTTTAGGCTTTGGAAATCTTCTCTTCTAATCAAAGTGTCTTATCATCAGTTGGAATCTTCCTGCTGTGCTTACTTACTAGTTAGTGTTCAGTTCCAAGAACAAAAACTAAATATACCTATGTTTGCCTAAAATACTGTCTTTACACACCAAAAATGTCCTTCTTTTTGTCTGCTTGTATATTTGTACTGTTCAGAAGATGTGAAGCATACTGCTTTGAGAAAATGATATTGAGAGTTCTGCCATCAGTTTATCTGTTACTGGGATGATTTCTATGAAGCTTTGAAGATGGATGCCTGTGTAAATTATTTTGAATGAAATATACTTAAATACCATTTATGGCATTGCATAGTAGTCCAATGCACATAATAAAAACGGTATAGCTTTTAACAAATTAAATTCAAAATAATAGTTTAACTTTGTCATACATAGAGGTTTCATAGATTAGGAAAGCTGAAGTCTGAAATTCAGCCTCTAAAATGATATGCTTAAAAGCAAGGTTCAGTGTGTGATTTCAGTCTAGTCAATCCAGTGGCTTAACATAACAATGCAATTATCATGGAGCCACATCTGAAGCTCAGATTTTTCACTCCTTTGGCTATTCAGATTCTTTTATATTGGCTTAAAGGCAGTTCTTACTCTTTGACTAGTTGGTTATTTATACTGAGTTGAAGAGGAAAAAGATGAGAGCCAACTTTTGATGTTTACAGTTGAAATAATAAAAAGTGCTTTTCCCTTGTTGGACAATACTGCTTGCAGAGAGATGGAACATTCAAAGAGAGTCAAATGCACATAGAGCAGCCTAAACTTACTGTCACTGACAGGCTCTGAAAAGGTTGCTCCTTACTGAATAGCTGAACCTGATAAAAAGTACGGTTCCCCACCGACATCTAGGAGGCCATTAAAATTTCTCGAGCTGTTCCAAAATGCATAGTTCTGATTAAGGACAAGTCTGTGTTCTTCTTCCCAGGGGTGAGCTGATAAACCAACAACAAACCATCTGGTAGTGGAGACAGGAGGAGTGTGAGGATTAGCCCTGAGGAGAGCATAGGTATAACATAACACCAAAGCACAACACTGTGAGGAGCCAAGCTCTCTGGTGCCTTTCTGGCATCTGCTCCTAGAGACGGCTCCAGTTTTAGCAACTTGCTATACCAAGGCAATATAAGCTGCCCACTGGTGCAAGACATTAGTAAATTTCATTGTCATAATTCTGTGGCTTGTTAACTATTGCTACTTTCTTGAGTAGTTGTTTAAAAGTTTTATATCATGAATACATCTGGTAGTAAAAAAGAAAACCCAAAGAAAGTCTCTGGAAGAGGCTCAACTATTGAGACCAATAGTCTCATTAAATTATATTGACATTTTTCAGTATATACTTATATTAAAAGAATATTTATTTTTCCTTTTTAAGTAAAAACCCACAATGAGCTGGAGACAAATAGCACAAGGATTATGGAAGCAATTTTTTATAAAGCCTGGAGAATCCAAACTCCAACTATTTTAGTTTTTCTTTCTCATACTGACTTCAGCAAGCTTTGGTAAAATTCCATGTGAAGAGTTACAGTTTTAGAATTCTTCTAGCCCAACTTCTAGGCATTCATGTGCCTTGTTCAATGATCCTTATTTAACAGCCCCTCCTGGATATTTCTACCTGTTAGATATGTCCCAGAATGCATTGCCCTACTTTCTCCCCGATCCTGAAAGTCTTTATCTTCTCTGATTCAAATAGGACAGATGGGCCAGAAGAGATTAACAGACCCCCTGAGACATATTTCATAAAAACTGGGAGGTCTGTTATAGTTCAATAATTATATGATCTTTATTCTAAAAATGATATAATAGATATAATTAGAACAGCTTGGACATTTCAGATTTTAATACCAATTAACCTTCAAAATCATGTAATGATTACAGACATAATAACTGACATTTTTTTCATTTAGTGTATAACACCGAATAATTTTAGTGGCCTAAAATTAAAAAATAGAATTTCAAAAAATCTTTCTTTGTATTTCTTATTAAGCTCAAAACCTGTTAAATTTACTTATCAGGATTACTAATTTAGAGATCACATACAGTCAGCTAACATTGTACAGTCAGTGTGTCACTTCAAAATTACTTCATGTCATTGTGCCCGTGGCATACTAGAATTACTTGTTTTAAATTCAAGATTCCCACCCTATGAGATGACTTGATAATAAACAATGAATTTATACACAAGTTCAATGATTCAGGTCCAAGCAGTGACAAAGTCAAATTGTGAAGAAACTTTTTCTTTAGATGGTTGGGGATTTTTGTTATTTTATTTATTTTTATTTGATATCTGGAGTAAGATGTCCCATGTTTTCACAGTGTCTCATTACATTGTTAGAAGTGTTAAATGACAAGAGGAATGATTAACCTGTTAGTAAAATAGGAGTTCCCCTCAAGCAAACATAGAGAGCATTACAAAGCCAACAACTTTACAGGGAGAACTTTAAAACATACACTATTAGTCATTATTTTCAGATACAGCATTAACTACTTCTTAGTGTGAATAAGAAAGCAATGATTCAACAGGAGAGAGAAATGAGGACTGTGCATTCGCACTACAAGGTGAGTCTTTGTACCATTAAAGTATCTCTGAAATGGGAAATAAAGTGTAAAAGTAGAGGAGAAATAATACAGTGTGAGTAATTTTGTTACATCAGACCAGAAACCTCTTCCTGATAGTATATGATGGTGAGATAGCTCTTATCCCTATCTAGGTTTCAAAGAAAAATAATTCCCCCAGCTGCTATTAATAATGTATGAATCAGCCTATGCCTGGTTCATATAAAAACTACAGGCATTTTTTAACACTCCACTTGTTTGTATCTCATTTGAATAAGGTGAGATGGCATGATGTTAAAGAACCTGACATTTAAACTTGGCTATGATTTTCAGCCTAATCTATAAAGCAAGGTGGCCTTGTTCATAAATAAATAAAAAAAAAACTTCAGAGAACATTTTGGTTTCTTGTAATTCTTTCTTATTAGTTACAAAAAGCACAAAACCAGATGGACTTAAGGACTTTAACTCATTAAACCACAAAGGGTTTTTTTTTGTGTTTTTTTTTTTAATATACTTTTTTTTTCTTTTTTTTGCACAGAGCCCCATACCTATTATGGAAGGTCAGCTGGGAAGTTGGGGTTGTCACAGGGGAGCACCTGCTGCCCTGGGCTGGAACTTGCCACCATTGCCGCCTATCCTTAAGTCACTGTGTTCAGCCAGGTGGAGAGGGCATAAGGAATCCTCTGTATACCGGGGAAGGTTACAAAGTGGATCATCTTGAATGCCATCACATGGCATGTACAGGACAAGCAGGCAGTCAGGCCCCATGAGTATGGTTTTATGAAAGGCAGGTCCTGCCCGACCAACCTGATCTTCTTCTATGACAAGGTGACCCTCACTGTGTATGAGGGAAGGGCTGTGTATTTTGTCTGCCTAGACTTTGGTAAAGCCTTTGACACCATTTCCCACAGCATTCTGGAGAACCTGGCTCCTCATGGCTTGGATGGGCATACTCTTTGCTGGGTAGAAATCCTGTCTGGGTGGCCAAGCCCCAAGAATTGTGGTGAATGGAGTTAAATCCTATTGGTGGTCAGTCACAAGTGGTGTTCCCCAGGGCTCAGGACTGATGAAGGGTCTGGAGCAAAAGTCCTCTGAGGGGCGGCTGAGGGAACTGGGGTGATCTAGCCTGGAGGAGAGGAGGCTCAGGGGAGTCCTTATCGCTCTCTACAGCTACCTGAAAGGATGGTGCAGAGAGGTGGGGGTTGGTCACTTTTCTGAGGTAACAAGCAATAGGGCAAGAGGATATGGCTTCAAATTGCACCAAGGGAGGCTTAGATTGGATATTAGGAAAAATTTCTTCATGAAAAGGGTTGTCAGATATTGGAATAGACTGCCCAGGGAAGTGATTTAGTCACCATTCCTGCAGGTATTTAAAAGACGTGGTTAGGGACATGGTTTACTGGTGGACTTGGCAGTGATAAGTTAATGATTGGTCTCAATCTAAAAGGTCTTTTCCAACCTAAATGATTCCATGGTTCTCTGATGTTCCCAACTTATTTTGTCAGTTGGTGGCACAGGTTTTTCTGAGAAAGCAATATATTTTTTTTTCTTATTATTTCTTCATATTGTAGAGATCACTGCTGAATTCAGCTGACTTCACAAAACAGAACAAAATAACACATGCAAGTAGATATTTAAACTAAGTTCCATCTGAGAAGGTTTGAACTGAAAGGTGGGATGTTAGGGTGGGAAGAAGGAAGGGGGAGTTGCCTTGACATTGTAAGTAAGAATTTTGAGAGAAAAACCAAGTAATTTCCAAATGTCATGTGCATTAGTAGTAGTTATTCAGGGACCATTGTATCTCTTTATAGTCATCAGTGAATATAGTGTGTTAAGGTCGTGTTTCTATAGCAACTCCTTCCTGCTGCAGTCTACCGTAAGCTCCTAATGCATGTACACAAGGCAATTTTTAAAAACTTGTAACTGATCATTTGGGCACATTACTAGTGCCTCAAAGATTAACTGGTCAGAGACTTCAGACACTGAAGCAATTAAAGGGTGGGTGGTAGATGAAATAAAATTTGCTCCAGTACTGCTCCCTTAGTACATTTTATTGAGTTACAGTGGAATCCATTCAAGAAAGTGTTAAGTAATTTAGGATCCATGTGAAACAGTTGTGGAGAGTTAGAGAAGGGACCTCTGGCCATTATAACCCAGTGGAGCAGCATTGCAGTCACCTATTATAGGATGTTTGGCTGAAAAAATAGAGCTTCACTCAAGAGGATAATTAAACAAGTATACCCTTTTCAGATGTTATTTAAATTCTTGAGCCTATGGGTGTTTCCAGTGGACCCATCTTGATGCTCTTAAGATGCTCTATTAAAATAAAATGGGGGACTGGTGAATACACTGGTCTGTATATGAGGATATGGAAACCCTTTATTTTACCTCAACCCATTTCCATTGTAAATGAATGATGAGGAGAAAAACTCCCTCTCAGTATGATATGTTTAAAAGGATACTTATTTTTTTCAATATTGATCTCACATGTTCCTCTCTAGTGTTCTCTATTGGCTGTGTGTCAAGGTCATATGCACTGAATTTCAAATATTACTCATATCCTTTCCTAAATGGCTCATTAGAGGATTTCAAATAAAAGCTTTTATTACCACATAGACTACAACAATGACTGGATGTGTATGTGAGCAGGTGATCACAACTTCACAGAATTTAAGTAAGACAAGATATCATAGCCATCTTTGTCAAGACACCAAAACCCCCAGAAAATCCAGATGAATACACTTAGAAATTTCCCTATGGGAAAGATTACAAATCTATGTAAAATATTTCATTACTACTACAGATAACATAGCAAAAAATAATAATTTCCTGTATTTGCATGGCAAACTGTTAAACTGGCACTGGAAGTCAAATGGGTTTTTGCTTGAGATCAACGAGTTATTACTTGGAATTGTTCAGTTCATGTAAGAGAACATTTGTTATTATTTTAACTGTAAAATTGTGATGACAATCCCAAGCTAGTATTCTAAGTCACAGAACCATATAAATCAAACACATTTTTGTACATCTATACTTTCCCTCTGGGTCCTCTTCTGTAAACAGATATCTTACTTTTACTTAATAGAAGTTAAATCATGGCTATTAGCTCAAGACTATCTATCCTATTGAGAACTAATAATTATTATTATCTGAGTGACTCAACAGTAATTTCTTGTACAAGTCTCACATTTCAATATTTCTCTGTTAAAAATATTAGCTGTATGTAGATCACATGGGCATTTAGAGACACTATGACTTAAAGAATACTGTTTTGAGTAATAATTCAGACAGGTTATAAATGAACTTTGCTTTTGTGCTTTCACTTTATTTATTTATTTTAAAATGTGCTTTTTAAAAGCATTTTCATTTTTTCTTTTGTTTAGATTTAACTAAATGGAAGAAAATACACCCCTGTATAAAGGAAAAAAATGCCAAAATTCTGTTTTAAATTAGTTTTCTCAGGTGTTTATTTAATGCAAAATATAACTATTATTTAGAAGTTACTATTATTTATAATTAAAATTTTACCTAAGGCCGAATATAAAACTGTTGTACTGCAGACTCCACTTGCCATTCCATTTTGTTTTTCTTTTATGACTTATTTTCACAAAGGGTGAGTACACTTTTCTATTTTACATTTTCTTTGTTCCCTCTGTTTTAGTGTTCATAACAACTAGGATAGGTTCAAATGTTATTTCAGGGTTTTTTTAGATACAGAACACAGAAGAAGTGGAATCTTGATAAAGACATGATAAAGGTATTTAAGAAAATGAATTTTAATAAAAGTTATGGTCTTGCAAACCTGTATATGTGATTCAATTTATAACTGTCCTCATTGAAACTGTTGTTATCAATGCTCAAATAATTAACTCTTCAAATTTAGTTTTGCAAGTGTTTGTAATGCTAGCATCAGAACAGCATATATCCTGCAATAATTCCTAAAATTTACAGTGTCTTGTTCTGAAGCAAAATATTTCTACAAGTGTTGTTTGTATATTTAGGGACCTAGATTCTAGGTCTAGTACTTTCATTTCTTTCTATTAATTTGAAATAAAAAGATGAGAATCTAAAACCTCAATGCTGATCTGGAAGTCTCTCATTTTTTTGTTTTCAAGAAATGCAGTCAAGTAGAGATTAAACTATTGGAATGTGTCTCCATGGAATCTATCTAGCAGAGATTAGACACTTCAGAAAACAGTGGAGCTGATTCTTTTAAAGCCAAGAGACATTTGACAGCTATGTCAGAAAGGTGATTGTTTAAGTGATCTTGGAGGCCTTGGAAACTTTCTGCATATTGTATTTAAGTGAAAGAATTTACTCTCTTTACAAGAAATAGAACATTGATGGTTTTCCGTCTGACTGAAAACACATTTCTTCTTAGCTAGCATAAACATGCATGATAAAAGTGCAGAGGATATTTTAAAAGTGAAACTTTTTTCATAAATATTTAATTTTGCATAGATTATTGTTATGCTTAAGGTGACACACATTTAGTAGGAGGTAAGGAAATAAATGTACAGTGGGAAGTTCAATCCGTGCTGCTTTTATGGCTACAGCTCTCCTAGATGTTATCTTTGCATGTAGAAAACAACAGTGGAAACATCCCTTCTGTGCCCCTGTGATTACAGGGATAAAACTTCCTTACTTCAGTGATTGACATGTTGACCTAAATGCTTTTTCTTCCATTGTATGAAAGAACTGCAATCCTCTATACACAAAAGTGAGAGTCCTTGCTGTTCTAAAACCACAGAGTATTCTTGCAACCACTCTTCTGCCCTTTCCAAAGGTGTCTCATTATGGATGGTTGTCATGTTTCCTCTTTAGAAACACAGACCTCCATTCTAATGGCAACTGTTACAGCAGTGGACGATAGTCATGTCAGCCTGGTTGCTTGTTTTCCTCCTGTACTGGATTCAGTCAGGAAAGAGTTAACTCTCTTTACCGTGGCTGCTAGGAAGCTGTTCCTGGATGCAGAGAGCAGCACTGATAAGTTCTCAGCTGGCGCTGGGGAATGCCTGCACTGAATTCAAGGTCTTTCTCCACTTCTGATCCTGCAGCTGCATTCCCAGCTCTGCTGTCTCGCTACAGGCAGTGCTGGGACACAGAGTTCAGACACCTGACCCAAACTAACCAAGGAAGTATTTCATTCCATAGTACGTCATGCTCGGGGCAGAGGCGAGGAGGGGGTCCAGGAGACATTACTCTCTCTTACTCTCTTGTTTGTTCACTCTCGTACACTTGCTAAAACTCTTCCTCACTCCTGCATTAGCTGCTTTGATAACTCCTGTGCTGGCTTATTCGTGAGGGAGTTGGTGGGTTTGTTTAGTTTTCCCGGTTGTGCTATCACTGATAGGGTTCGCTCGGAATCTGCTGCGATCGCTCTCAGGCTCCGTCCCTCGGGCTCCGCTTGCTCTCAGACCCTCTGGGTCTGATTCTCACTTCTCA
>NW_010235162.1:0-14290 GCF_000690775.1 Eurypyga helias
AGCGGCGGCGCTGCTGGGTGTTGCTGTAGCTGCTGGGCAACTAATCCTAATCCTTGGTGGCCTCTGACAGCTCTGCGGGCTCCCTGTGCGCGCGCCTGCTCCGCAGCGGAAAGGCGGTGGGGAGCTGGAGGGTTCGGCTGTTGGTTGTGTTTGGTGTTTGCCCTTTTTTTATTTTTTCAAATATTATCCTATTCGTCTTTTAGCGCTGGTTTCTCTTGCAGATGTTGCTGCAGGTGGGGGCAGAGGGAGCGGTGTGATTGCCTGGGATCTTGGGGCATCTCTCTCTCCACCTCTCAGCTCCCGCTCCAGTGCTGCTTTTGCTAAAGACTTTTGTAACTATCGACTCGAGTACAAATTTCGATGGAAAATGAAGGTAAAGGTCTCATCAGAGTCACTGACTTCATTGGAGCTAAGAGGATTTTTGCATGCAATTTGGTGACAACTCCTACTGGTGCGTGTGTACGTTTTCCCGTTCCAGGGGTTGGCAGGGTTGCTGTCGTGTGTTAAGATCGCGGTAGGAATTTTGATCTGCGTTTTGTTGTTTAAGAATTGCAGCACCGTCGTTTTTGCTTTACTTGTACTGTTGCTTGTTGAAGTAACCAGGCAGATTTTGTTCTCTCTTGACAGATATTCCAAGCATCTGTTGTGTGTTTAGTGCTCTGTGTGTTTGGAATAGAAATATCTTGTTTTATTTAGGTAGGGCCTTCTCATCATTTGTTGCTTGGTATTTGATTAGATTATGTGATTTTGTTAAATTTTATCTTTCAGGGTGAAATTGGGAAGCATTAGTTGTGTTTTGCGTTGAAATGTTTTGATGCATATTCTTTTTTCTTAAAAATGATGTAATATTTGCTCTCTTAAACAGTATTTAATTAAAAAGTGGCACTGAAGTTTAGAGTTCTACCACCTGGAATATCTGGTATAAAGTTGTAATCTCAGTATACTGAAAGGAGTCACTCTGTTATGCTTTCTCCATGTGTACTTTGGAAATTACTTAGTCTAAGGAGTTATTTCAGGGTTTCCATGCTGGGCTTCAGTTGATGCTCTGAGAACCTTGAAAGCCCCTTTGCACTGGTGATAGCAACTGTGAGCTTCATTGATTTTTCCTTTCTGTTTGACACTGGGTGTTGAGTATTTCTGAAATGTATTATTTTTTATTGCTATTTATATAAGAAAAGAACTGTTGTTTCCCTCCACCTCCCTTAAGTCATCAGTATTCTTTGAAGATACTAGATGGATTTTTTTTTTAGGTGGCTACTGGATTTCCTTTCCTATAGGTTATGTGAGAGAGAGGAGCTCCTTTTCCTCCCACCCCATTCTGAAAAGAGAGGGGCTTTATTAATAGTTTGACTTGAATGACAAGCTGCATTGAGTTTGTGGTGTAGATTCACTGAATTATTTTCACTAGGTGGATATTGTTCTGTTTTGAAATACGGTTGACTTCTATGACTGAAAGTTGGTAGTAATTGTGAACTCTAACCTGTGTTGAAACCTGTGTAGGTGGTTATAATCTGGCATTTCAGAACATTCTTCTAACTTGAAAATAACGTTAATTCTCTTGATCATGTTTTCCAACTGAGTATTTGTATAAGCAGCCTGGAACTCGTCAGGTAGGAGGAATTTTGGAGCATGGGTGAGTGTCTCCAGGAGGTTGATCTTTGTTTTGGGAGGCTAGGTAGCTGATAGAATTAGTGTCGGTCCTTTGGATTTCAGTCACTACGTTGCAAGTAAAAGATTTTTGAATGGGCAGCACTGACGGTGGGGAGCAAAGTGGATATAATGCCCTTGAATAGAGAGATACACTTAGGGGAAAAACGGAGCTGACTGACATTTGTGTGCCCAAACCAAAATGGCAGGAAGACTTTTAATGCCTTTTATTCTGTTACCAAATAAACAGTGTGTCGTAGGTGTAGTTTATGATCCAGTTGCATATGATAGTGTGGCTCATTCTAATTCTTCTGAATGCTGGTAGCAAAAATTGGCATTTCTTAATTTTCTTATGGAATAAATAAATTATGTTTAAAAATTAGTAATATTTATGTGATAGGAGTAACATTTAAAAACCAGCTTTGTCTAGGGGAAAAATAAAGGATGATCAAATGTATATTTCAAAGACAGAAATAGATGCTATGGTTTGTTGACGGCTTTCAAAATGGAGTAGGCTCCTGGGGGTAGGAGGAAAGCTAAACTTGAGAATGAATAAAAAGACTGAATTGGTTCTCTTAACATTTGAATTACTTCCTCCCCACTCTTTTCACTCCCCCGTCTCATAATTGAGTCTCCAGGCAGGCACGTATATACAACACGTATATACAACGGTCTACTGTCTCTTTTGGTGTTGTTGGTATTTCTGAGCTCTTCTTTTGCTGTCCATTTGGCGTTTTGAGACAGCTAGACACTAGCAGCTTTCATATTGGAACTTCTCAGCCCTCTTGTGAGGATCCTTAATGTATTTTCTCCAGGAGAAGTCTTTGTAATCCTGTAGAAGAAAGATTACAGTTAGAATATTTGTAAACTTTTGTGTTTTGTTTTGTAACTTCGTGTTTGAAAGGTCTCTTTAGTTTGGATATTGAGCAAGAGATGGCAGATTTTGCCCCCCTCCCCTGTATTTGAATGAATATCCAAGATGGGGAAGTGATAAGATGGTTTGGAAAACTGATGTTTTCCAGTGTTAATTTGGTTTTCATAAACAGTGTTGTGTATTTACTCTAGGCTAGTTATGTTTTGTCCCAAGACTTCAGGGTTCCCATTTCTTGTGTTGGGATGATTAAACTTCCGCAAACATTCGTGTGTCTTATGGTGATGGGGAAGAGAGAATTTCCTGTCATAGGAAGGCTTCTGCTTAGCTCAATAAAACTGTGACTTAGAGGAATGATGTTTGTATTTCTGTTTGGAAAGATAGAATTCCATGACTTTTTTCCATAAGCAGCTTTTTCTGAAACTGTGGGCAGTCAAGAGAACTCACAGCTGTTTAGACAATAACTATGAATGCAAACAAGGGTTTGTAAATTTTGGATCTCCCCACTGATGCCTTTGGGACGTTTTAAGTAGATTTTCTATAACAGTAGTATGTGGTTTTTTTTTTTTTCTCTCTGTCAGCATCTTTTAAATTGTGACAGGTTCTTTGTTCTACTGAAGATTGTCTTGTAGAGAACTGCCTTGTAGTAGAAAAATAAAGAATACAGTTTAGGTTACATCAACTTTGAGCTTCTCTGCTCTGAGGTCAGCCTATGATTACAAATACAGATTGTTAAACGGGGTACTGTTTTGTTACAAGGCCGCTTGTAGCATCTGTTTTCAGACCATTAAGTGCCTAACAAGAGGTCAGAGTAACATTTTCCCACCTGTAAACCAAGGAGACTTTCTCAAAATCATGTAGAAAGTTGGTTCAAAAACTCTGACCAGACTTACCGTAAGTAATAAGAATATCATGTGGTGATTCTGAAATCCTCCTTAATCCTCACTGTTTTGAGTCCTGGTTAATGTCAGCTAATCTTCAAAGATGCCTGGTAATTTCAGCCTGTAGTCTGTTAGCTGTCATTTCAGGATAATTTTGATAATTGGATGAATAGTGAGTTATAAGTCAAGAATTTATTTTTCTTTGAAAAACATGCTTTACTTCTTCACATAATCCTGAGATGACAGATGAATCTGTTTGTTTTGTCCTGTGCCTGAAGTGCAGTTGAATATCCTAATGATTTTTTTTTTTTTAATGGTGAAAACTGGCTTAATTGCTAAACTTAACAGCTTGAGGATCAGTGAATAGATTGTGGGTTTTGGGGGCAGTGAGTTGTCTCCTTGGACCAGCTCGTCATGCGTTTGGCAGCTGTAAGTACCGACCAAGGGAAGGAGCGTGTGTACATGCAACTGTAAACAGAGGGGGAAGGGATGCCTGTGGCACCAGCGACTTGAAAACAATTAAAATTGTTCCAGAATGGCATCATCGGTTGTTTTGTGACAGTGATATCCAAAATAATCAGAACGAAAGTTGTGGTGGAAACTGTTAGAAATTCTGAAACGGACTTGGTGTTATCACAACCAACCGTTCACATTCTTTCTGACATGTAGGTGACTTCTTAAGAAACTAATAGGTGAAACCAGAATTTTAATACTCGTCGATTATTGTTTCTTAGTGCCTGCAGCTTGCAGAAAATTAAACCACAATATTTTCCACTTATGTGGACAAAAATGGTCACATCTTTTCTGTTTAACTTGGAGAATAAAGTGAGAAGAGATTTAGTTTGGGTTTTTTCCTTTTTTTTTAAAGGTGGAGAGTCTGGAGAGGTGGAAGGCCAGTTCCAGTAGATGCCTTCCTATATTTAACAGTGCTTGGATAATGTAAATAACTGCTAAGTTAACATAGCACTTGTCTTGCATTAGAAACAGAAATTTCCTTTTTAATTCAACAGTTGGTGTCATCTTTTAATCTGTTTTTTGACTGGTTGATAGAGCATTAGATAGTTTTAGTCTTTCCTTTCCCCCCCTTTTTTTTTCCCCATGCAGATATATTAGATATGTTAATCTGTAATAATCTAAAAGTGGTTTAACATGGAACCTGCTTGAGTTCAGATGTTGCAGAATATATGTTTATGGTTTTCCCAGCTTTGTAACCGCTTTACATGGGGAGTCTGTGGCGTAATCTCTTATTAGTGAGTCAGGAAAACAGTGGTGTAAGGAAAATTCAGGCAATTCTCAGTGTAGCTAATTTAGCAAAAGAGTAGCATTTTAGCTTGCTTTTTTTGGTGCAGAGTTTGACAAGTGTGCGGTGATCTTGGGGTGCTCTTCTGTGGAATTGAAGAAATAGTCTTGAGATTGCTGACAGGAGACCCTACTCCCACCTTTGTTTCTGCCACATATGTTGTCTGGACTGTCATGGTTGTGGAATTTGTCTGGCTTGCAAGCTTGGCAGAAGGGGTTAATCCGGCCCTTCTTTCCCCTTGCCCCCTGTTGGACAGCTTTCTGTAATTAGTAGGTGTAATGGGCTGGTGAAGCACCTAGGTAAAGTCGAAAATGTCAAGGGGAAAGCAGCAAGACCTCCTCTTAGCGCAAACAGACCATTGGCTTGACTCATTTCTTTACGTAGTCATAGCTTCAGTTCAGTATAAATTCACCCACAGGTCACAGTGGAGTTTTGCAAGAGTGGAATAACTAAGTAGATTTTAGTTGTGAGGCCTGCTTTTCAATTGGTGAAAGACTTCAGGTGATACCTAATTGACACGGGGTGATAATATTGGCATTTACAGTGTGGTTTGTAGAAGCTAGAGGGAATGATAAAGTTACAAGGCAGAGAAGAGAAGGAAAATACAGTAATCAAGGTATAAATTTGGGACAAGCATCTGTTTCTAGTTATTTGTTTTGTAAACATTCTACTCTAAACAATTAAAGGGGATAAAATAGATAATGGGTTAGCAGGTGCAGCCTATAGACTCTTTTACAAGGGTTTTTAAAATATTTTAAAGTAATAAATTTTCTGCAGTGCTTTTTTTTCTGCGTACATAATTCACACAAAAAAAAAGCGCTTGGTGAATACAATGTTGCTGCTTCCTGCATACTAATTATAAGAAAGCCTATTACCGTAAGCAGAGTAATTATGCAGTGAATTGTTTGCATTTAAATTGGCACTGACACTGACTTGGTCCTTTAACTCTTGTAAAGCATAAGTTCAGGAGTGTTTTAATTAGAATTTTATTTTGTCACATTACGAAGTAACTGTAGAGCTGTCAAGGATGTAATCAACCATTGGCTCTTGGAGCTTCGTTCATTTATTTTAAACAAATAAATACTGAGCAAATGTTTCTGTTGGCGTTTTTGCTGAATACAATTATCTGGCAACTGAAGTCTGTGTGTCATGGATACGTAAGGAGTGCATCACAGGGTGCTGCATGTCTTTACTAGTGTTTGCAGTTCGGGTGCTGTGCTTCATTTTGAGCAGCTCAGCACTTCAGAGTGTTGTGAGATATAAACAGACTGTTGCAGAGGAGCCTTATGATCTTATTTCTGAGCTTAAGTGTTCTCTTCTCGGAAGTTAGCCACTCTGGCAAGATAAATGACTGATACTTAGACCCAAAGTCTTGTGGCCTTCAACTTCTGAAAGGCTTCATGTGAATTAGGAATTAAGCAGAGATGTATGCTACTTGGAGCCA
This sequence comes from Eurypyga helias, assembly GCF_000690775.1. Lineage (NCBI taxonomy): Eukaryota > Metazoa > Chordata > Aves > Eurypygiformes > Eurypygidae > Eurypyga > Eurypyga helias. The sequence goes on from NW_010235162.1 coordinate 6,144, forward strand.
AGTGAGATACGGCCATAGGTGCTCTCGTCCTTGGGTGAAGAGTTTCTGAACTGACCCAGTGCCATTATACGTAAACTTTGCTTTCATTGAGGCATTAGCACTGATTTGATCGTTTTAGTGTCTGCTTAGGATTCTGTATCTTTTTGTTCTTCTGATTAATAAGTAATGACAGATGTATGAAATGGTCAAGCAGACTTTTCCATTATTCAAGGGGTTTGTTTGAACAGGAAAAAACAAAACTGAAATATTTTGGCCAATCAAATACAGATCAGTCTGGTGTGTTCGTCAGTGCATTCTTGGTAACGCTGATGCCACCTCAAGGCTTTCAGCAGCCAGGCTTTAAATTCATCATTGTACATCCTCCAGAGTATACAGAAATGCTATAAATTGTGTATCTTTCATAGCAATTGGATATAAAGTTTGACTGTTTGGCATTTTTAAGTTTCAACTGTATACTACATAAATGGGCTAAAGGAAGACAAGGTGGTTTGGCCAGATGTGGTGTTGGGGGTTTAGTCTGAATCTTTGTTGCTGTTGCTCCTGCGATCTACAGCACTGCAGTCAGGTTGAGGTATCATTATTTTTGGGAAATATTTTCCCTAGCTAGAGAACAGGCATTTGTCATTCACAAGGCTTGCAGGATAACCACATGGAATATACTACAGTTACAGAAAATTGCTCAGCTGTACTGCTGGGCTGGTAGCCTCGGTTGAACTAGGCGTCCTACTTTCCTTTCTGTTTTCTTAAATTACAGAAGACATGGTGAAACATCCTGAGAGTAAGCTGCATTTCAGGCTGTGGACACGTGTTTCTCAGGGAAGTGGGTTTTTTTTTTTTTTTTAGAAGATATTTTTAGTATTTAAGCATTTTAGTACTTGAAAATAGTTCTTGAGCTTTATAGACTACTGTAGGGTAAGTAAGTTGGATGGTAAATAGAGCATAGTAGTCTTTATTACATTGCCTGAGGTAGATGGGGTTAGGGATAGGTCTCTCTTAAACATTTTACTACTTTTAAGATGGGACAAACCTTGAGATTCAAGACGGTTGGTGCCAGTATTCAGATTTCTGTTTCTTAGTTGGTTAGAAATGCAATAGTGTTGTGTGCCCAGGAGTACAGTTCTGTGTTATGGCTGGTGGTTGGCCATAGTGACAGTCCTAAGCACTGTTGAAATAGTGCTCAAATACCAGGCAGTTTTTTTCAGGCTCACAGGGCAGCTTCTCATAATTTGGGTATTTACATTTCTTTGGTGAAGGGGTGGTGTCTGTGCTAGGTTGAGTATCAACCTTTCTGTAAAGTGCTGCAAAGTAACACAGTAGGAAGGGGCTGAAACTGGGTGACCTCCCAGGGTAGACATTACTCTGCAAGAGGAACTCATTCATGCATATCAGTGTTTCTCTTTCCTTCTAGCTTTTTTAGAGACAGAACTTTTCTGTATGCACTTCCTTTGATGTGAGGTCTCCTGGTAAAATGTTTAAACTAAAACACTGTTGAATAGGAATATATTTCTTTGAATATTAGAATACAGGGCTGCTGCCGCTGTTTCCCCAGAAGTGAAAAGCCATCACACTTTTCCAAAGGAGTCCATTCAAACAAAGACAGTAACTTCAAAGCTTTCATAAAAGTGTTTCTTCTCCTGAGCAAGCAGTGCCTGGTAGAAAACAAGCGGCTCATTAGTCTGCAGACTTCAGCTTTCTGAGGGTGGGAAGGGACAGCTCTTTCCAGTAGCAAAAGAGTAAAGTGCTCTTTTTGGAAATTGGTTGTGGGTGTTTGTGTTGAATGAGTGTTGGCACTTTACTTCTTCCTCTAAGGAGGCAGCCTGATTTGCCATAACGGTATTTGTCAGAGTGTAATACTCTCTGACCAGGTTCTTTTAGATAATCAAAGTATGGAGGGTGTAATGTTTAATATCAAGCGTATGTATGTGATATTAGGTGAGATTTAGCAGAATGATACGTTTGTACAATGTTTTATTTTGTACCTAACGCTTAGCGAAACGCAGAAATTGCAATACACGGTTCAGCCGTAATACCAGCGGGATCCCCATTACCAGTCTCCGCAATGTGCTCGCTGTCATGACGCTGGGCATCCCCAGTTGCCAGAGAAGAATACGTGGGTTGAAACCAGCTCAAGCCTGTTGCTCTCTGAAATATTGTTGGTTATTCAGTACTTATGTTGGCTGAACCACACATACATCTTCCCCATGCTAGTCTGGCTAACTCAGACATTCCCACGCTTTTGGTGAAATCAAAAGAGGAACATTTATGCCCTCAGTTGCTCCACTCAACTGACGTAATTGTTTGTCCAAGTGAAGGCCACCCTCCAGTCCCCATTGTGTTGAGGAAAAGTTAGCCTCTTGGCAGCTGCTGTAGTTAGTCACACCCTGCGTTATTTCCTGAGCTTCATGGGTGCATCGCCCTTGCCCATCTCCTCTGAGCCTCTTGTTACAGGGGTTTATGGGTCAGTCACAGTATTTGAACATTGTTCACGTCTAAATTTACAGGGTTTTGAGACTCGGGGGAATTGCTAGTTGAGAATAAGGGAAGTAATTGGTCTTTGAGATTTAATAACTTAGGATGTGTGAACAGCTGTATTGGTGTGCAGTATGTATAGGTGAAGCCTTTCTGAATATAACTTCCAATTTTCATCTTATCATCAAAAAAATTGTTGAAAAGCCAAGAATAAGACATTAAATAATACGATTTACTTAAAGTAAGTTTGTAGCTTGTCTGCATTTATAGTTGGTGAACTGGGTTGCACTGATCTTTGTTTATTTTATTAAATCTGTATCCACCACACTCAGCTTACTTCCACCTGCTTCTTTTGTTAGCATAACTGGTGAGTTTCTCTGGAGATGTAACTCCTGTTAAGATCTGCCAGAACCAGATTGGGTATTGGTTGTTCCAAAATGATCTGAAAGTCTTTCATGTGCACTCCTGTGACCTGCCTCTGCGTCTGGAATCCTGCTGTGCACTGTGCATCCAGGGTTTGCTTCTGGTGTGCAGTTGGTCTAGGACTTGCTGTAACTCTAGAGCATGCCTAATGCTGCTGGTTTTTTTTTTCTTTTTGTTTGGTGCTTGTTTTTTTGCTGTGTCTTGTCATCGTGTGCTCATTGTTCTGTGGCTGGGACCTGTATCGAGGTTCTTGGAGCACCTTGCCTTCTAGACAAAGGGGGGAGGCAAAGATGGCAGAAACATCTAGTGGTGTAGATGTTTTTAAGGTCCTTGCTAGAAAGGGACTCAGTGGAATCACAGTCATGATGCTGAGCAGTGGCCTATGTAAGTAGAGAGTTTTGAAGGTGGACAGTAAGAAACACCTGGATCTCCAAAACCTCTAGCAGCCATGTCCCAGTGAGTAGAAGACTGCACTGCTGCTTCATATATGACAGGACTGACATATCTTCATATGTCAGGATCTTCATATCAGACAGAGGATTACTTCCATTCTGGGTAGAGTCTTTTCCTTAAAGATACCTTTAGCAGCCAAGAGTCTTTGCCTAGCGAGGACTTTCCAGAGTCCCTGTGCACACACAGAGGCTCAGGCCTCTATGCCTCTTGACATCTAGTTGATCTCTAGCTCTGTGTACTACCAGCAGCGCACGTAGTGTTTTATGATGTTACCATGTGCACTGCTATCTACAGTAGTTCTTCTGTCTGTCGTTACCCCCTGCACCTGCCATCCTGGCTCCGAATTGTACAGAACTGGAGAACATGGCATCGGAGCTTTCTAAACCTTTTAGTATACATCGTGTGGAGTTTGGTCATACAGAAAAATCAGGAAACAAGAAACTTGTAAGTTTCAATCTGTTTTGTATTCAGTGAAACACCTTTTTATTGTGTTGTTGAACACTATAATCTTTTTTCAGTGTGGGGAAGGCAGATAAAAAAAGGAAGCTAATTCATATGGTGGGTGAGGAAGTGCTGATTCTTTTGGGATCCTGATAAGGCAGGCACGAACACTTGCAAGGCAGATCACTATTAATAATTCAGAAAAGGTGATAGCAAAGTGTAGGACTGTATGTCCTTTCTGATGCTGGGAACCCTGGGATGATGAAGCTTTGTCTGGATCTCTGGTCAGGGCATGGCACGCTGCAGATCTCGTCTGCTCGGAGTTTGCTAGTACTTTTATGGGGTTTTGCTCCCAGTACAGATCCATCAATCACTGATAGCAGTCGGCCCTGGAATGTGGGCTTTGAAGTGTACCTTGAACAACATGCTCCAATATCCTTATCTCATTAATAAAGCTGCAGTTCCTAAGCAGGTGCATGTAATATTTCAAGTGGAAAAGGCCATGTACTGTACATATGCTTAAGATTAGGTGCATATTGATTTATTACACATTAATTATGTGTACATTCATTAATTTTACTATTGAATAGGCACAACCTGATTCAGTAGTGATTGTATGGTATCCGTGATACAGAGGCATATGCCTGGATGTGGGTCATTAACTGCTGGTACAATATTAGTCTTACAGGTTGATTGCTAGAAACAAGTTGAAAGGTCTTTGTAATACTTGAGTTGGCATGAAAGGGGTTCAGTTTTACAGGGTCTGATGAGGTAGATTCAGGCTGACTTAATCAGCTGTTCAGATGGGCGAGAAGATCCAGAAGAAGGTGATAGGTATGGTTAAGAGGCAAATAATGAAGAGCACGTGGAGTCAGTGCTTCCAGTCGTATTTTTCCGTTTCCACTTCTGCCATAGTGTTTCCTGAGAACTAACCTGCGGACTTCTTGTGTGGTAGGGTAAGCAATTTTTTCTGAGAGTTAGAGGGCTTAAACCCAGATGTGTTCCTGCCTCAGGTTTCTGAAGGAACTTCTCGAAGAAAGAATCAGCACTGCTTTCTCTAAGTACTTTACATTTTATTCTTTTGTAAACCTCTGGCTTGTTTTTTTTTTTTTACTGTTCTCTGTAGCTTGGTTTCTACACCACCTTTTCATTTTGCACTTGGAGGTCAGTTGAATAACTGCATGTAACATTTACAGGACTTTATATTGGCTAACTAGCCAAAATGTTTTGGTCACAGGTTTGTCTAAAAATAGACATTGCTATAAGAATGTTCTAAGTTTTTAGTTCTCGGTGAACGTAGGTCCTGCCATTTGCATTCTCTGAGCAAGTAGACCTAAAATTTCCCCTTAAAAATAATTGTGAAAATGTCTCGGTGTCAGTGAGCCCTGCTGACTGACAATGGACTCTTCCTGCTAAGCTGAGAAACAGAGTGGTACACGTAAGTTCTTGGTATTGGTCGCTGTAGAAAGAGGGTAGGCAGACTCTTGTAGCATATGAGGAAGAAGGAACGGTAACACGTTACTGTTAACTAGATTTTTTTCTTTAGAGAAAACAGACGGGAGCTCTGAATTTCTGGTAGCGTAAGCCTTCCAGACAAATTTGTATTAGTTTTGATAAACAAACTTTCGTCACAGTTCCATGGTCATATGATTGATGCATATTTCTTGGCCTAGAAATGGTGGTGTGTGCTTTGGAAGCGGTCCAAGAAAAGTCCTTCCTGAGGCAGCTATTTATTTTTGTTAGTATCCTGCTTCTTTGTTCCTTGGTAGAGTTAGCTGCAAGTGGGGAATGGGGAGCTGTAGTCGTAGCTCCAGAAGCTTCTGCGGTCACGTACGTGCTGCCTACCTGATACAGCAGCGTAGGCCAGTATCACTTCTTCTTAGCCTGATTATCCGTATAAAAACTTGGCCTGTAATGAAGTATTGAAGAGTTTTAAGTTCTCAGCTGATAGATGCTTGAAAATTAATTGCAGGATGGGAAGACATCTTACTGTATGTGGCTTGACTTCTTTCATGTAGAACACTCTGGTTTTGGGGATAGCTTCTGCTGGATACGCTAAAAGGTGTTGCAGAAGCCCTGATCTCCAGATCTGAGTCGCAGTGCAAAGGACTGTAGGGAGCATCTGCCTACAGTACTGCATAAGTAATCTTTCCTTTGTGGAAGTAATGCATAGTAAAGGCAAAATCAATTGCTTGAATATAGTTACTGTGTTCCAGAAGGTAACAAGCACTTTTTCCAACTATTTTTTTTTTAGGACCTAAATCTGTTGGTGTAACTCACTTTATATTTTGGAAGGCAGCGATGAAAGGAACAATGATCAGTTTCTCACTGGCTAATTTAATTGGTGGCAAAGCCTTAGATATTTGAAACTGTTCTCTTCTGAACTACAAGTATAGGTTAATCTACGCAGATTGTAGCATTTTTTTGAGAAATTAGATGAGGATCCATCCAAAATTGTTTTACAGTATGTATTTTCACTCTAGACAAAGGATCTGCCTATAAAGACCTTCTGAGCCTTTATTTTTCCAATCATATATCAGATTTTCTCTGTAGAGATTTTTTTCACTGCTTATACATCCACTGCAATACAGTACTTAGTAAAAGTGGAAGGTAATGTGAATAAAATACACGTTCAAAATCAGTGTCTTTTTGAGTCTGTCACAAAAAGGTGGTCAGACTGGGCTTTGTGCTAGCACAGTTCTTCTGCATTGATGAAGATTTATTGGGAAAAGCCTGATCTCTGGGAGTACTTTAACATTTCTGTTTAAGGATGTTTACCTTCTTAAAATATCCTTAAGCTTGTTACTAGAGTTTCTGAAGTCCTAATTGATAAGATTAGGGCAATGATCAGTTATGTATCCTCTTTTGGAAATGTTTTTTGAGTTTAGCAGCCATGTCAGTTGGTAGAGGGAAAAGGATTTTTCTCAGCACTAAAATCTGGAATGGCTGTCAGTTCACTTCTGCCTACTCTTACTGGGAAAGCTTGGTTGCTCAGCATTTTTGTGGAAATTGTGGAGTCATCTTGGTTGAAGTCATATGTTTGTGAGTTAGTTTTGAAACATCACTTAGGCCTAATGATTTTCAGCCCTAAATGTGTTTGGTAGCTAACACCATGGATGTGGTAGCTATTTTCAATAAAAAGCAAAAGCTAGGATGTGGGATGGGAAACCATAAAGGAAAAAACCCATGAGCTAGTAATTTGATACAGTGTTTTATCAAAGAGGGGAGATTGTCGCAAAATTCTGGGTGAATGTTTGGTTTAGAAAAGTTTGTGGCCTGGGAAGAGTGAAACAGAAGTAAGGTTACAGTACAAAGAAGACTAAGTACAACCATTTAGAGTATGACAAGTCATCGTCTCTAATGGCAATTTCCTGAGAACTGAAGTGATTTAACTTCATAGTGGTTTGTATGTGTGTGGCTTAATGGTAACTGTAAGTGGGTGCTGTGTTCTTAATTGCAGAATAGGTGAATTTGAGTGAAACCATTTCTTCCTAGGGCCTGAGTCTTGTGAGCGTCAGGTGGTTGGTGGACCAAAGGCTGGCTGTCTGCATGGAAGACTGGGTGGTGGTGATGACATTTTAGGGAAATGGACTTGTATATGCCAAAGACTATTTTGTAAGCCTTAGGGTTACGACATCTGTATTCTTCCTGATGGAAAACCCTGCCATTCTGCTGCTGTTGTGGTCAGCTTAAGTTGCTTTAATAATAGTTCTCTTCTGTAGAGGGAATTTTATGATGCTGTGAGAAGTCTTAAAGTGTGGAGCAAACATTTATTCCTCTGGTCCAGAATAGTGTAACCTTTTTGGTCTAAGCACTTATTACCATTGGGTTTTGTAAAAACACTTGGTTAGGAACAGACTCAAGATTTTTTTTTTCTTCTGATGTTAAAAGTCACAGTTCTTTTAAAATTCTTGACATATGTATGTTTCTAGTGAGAAAAGTCTTATTTTGTTGAACCATGGTTGAAATATTTTTGACTCAATTTCTTGTCTAATTTGAACAATGTAAAGGTATTTGGAAATGATAACTTGCTAGATAATTTTTGTAAACGTATATATTTATAGTGTATAATAATGTGTATTCACCATCATTTTTAAAGACAACTTACATCAGTTTATATACTTAAGTTTTCAATAAATACCTAATCAATGCTAAAACATATTTAAGTCGCCTATTTCTTAATGCTCTAAAAATTTGCCCACGGATTTTCCAATTCTGGTCTTTGCATAATGCATCAATAAACCCAAGCTTTTTCAATGGAAGGAAATATGGGAACTGGAGTGGAGGGGTGACATAGTGTAGCTGAACTTCCATTCTTGGCTCTTGCTGAGCTGCACTCCAGCAGCCCAGCGCTCATTCCT